>NC_056451.1:18398880-18506380 GCF_018296145.1 Oncorhynchus tshawytscha
GAAAAATGTATCGTCAGTAGATGGTCAGAATTGGCATGCATGTCATTTAACTGGTGAGTATATGGTATGTTTAGCAAGGTGTTCTGTGCACTGTATAGCACCAGAATCCCAGTCAGCGTATCTAACAGTGTTGGAATTAAATGTGAATCACTCTCTGTGGTATTCCAATGCATTTGATGTTAGAACCACTCTTAATTATAATTCTGTTTAAGTAGGGAAAATCCTTGTCCCTGACACATCTTTCACATACTCTTTAACTGCTTGTATAATTCATAGCATGCAAAGATGCACCACCACCATTCCTGCATCTCTCCCTCTACCTTACAAAAACATACCCTTCATTCATCTGCTTTCACTATTAATATATTCCCACCTTTAAGAGCCAAGCACCGCCTGTGGGATTCATCAACCAGGAATCAGCCTCCACACACACATGCACACGTACTCGCACAAACACAGACACTCTCTCTCCCCTCTCCCTCCACGCTACGCTCAACGCTGGGCCCTGGGGCAGGATATCTATAATTCATCTTTTATCTGGCCCTCGCAGTCCCGCTCGCTGTTCCACACAGCCATCGCCCACTTCACAGGGCAACGCCGCCCGCCATACAGCAGCACCGCCCCTCTAATAGAAATCTCACAGGGCACCCTGATATTGATTGTACTCCAAGGTAAACAGCCTGGCTTGCATAATCAGCCGTTTGAGAAGTGAAACTCCATAGCTAGGCCCAGTGTTGTTCTCCCTGCCTACTGATGGCAGGGAGACCACAATCTGGCACCAACTGCTTTACAGGGTCTCCATCTCAGCAGGGAGCTTGACTCTGAACCATATCAAAGAAGAACATGTTAGTGGAAAGGGATCTGTGTACAGATAAACAGAAACCACAGAGAGAGAGAGAGAGAATTTAAAGTACTTTGTCCTATGTGTAAGCCTATACATGTATTGTTTAGTTATACAGGTATATTGATACACTTGTTAGGTTCTAATTCTGAGAGTAAAAAACTCTATGGACACTATGAAAGCTTAACCAGGTTTATTCTACCCAGAGGATCAATACAGCTGCATCAGACGAAACATGTTTCCACCAACACAAGTATATATACTCCAATTTAGATGCACTCCACCTTCTCTCCAACCCTTACATCTATTATGGTTTGACTGGAAGACGAAGTGATGGGGTAATATACCATTCCCTCTCCCTTAAGGTGACCTGACCTTACCTCAACCCCCTTGTTGCCTAATCCAAAGCTCTCTCCCCTTATCAATGCCTGCCACATGTGATCGCTTCACTGACCAACTCACGGTTGTCATGGTGCCTGGTACCAGACTGTCTCTTCTCCTCCCAGAAGATCCCTCCCATAGGATCCCTGATGACTAACAATAACATATCCTGACATGATGTAAACATTATACATTACCCTCTCTCCCTCAGTGACATGAATAAGTATATTTCATATTCTCAGAGCCCAACACACTATATGTGTGTATGTGGACACCCCATAAAATTAGTGGACTCGGCTATTTCTGCCATACCCATTGCTGACAGGTGTATACAATCAAATCAAATCAAATGTTATTTGTCACATGCTCCGAATACAACAGGTGTAGACCTTAGAGTGAAATGCTTACTTACAATCCCTTAACCAATAATGCAGGTTTAAGAAAATACCTAAAAAAAAGTAAGAGATAAGAAAAACAATGAATTAAAGTGTTGCCGTAAATAACAATAGCGGGGCTTTTTACAAGGGGTACCAGTACAGAGTCAATGTGTCAATGTGCGGGGGCACCGGTGTCGAGGTAATTGAGGTAATTATGTACATGAAGGTAGGGTTATTTAAGTGGCTATGCATAGATAATAGAGAGCAGCAGCGTATCGGGGGGTGCAAATAGTCTGGGTAGCCATTTGATTAGCTGTTCAAGAGTCTTATGGCTTGGGGTAGAAGCTGTTTAGAAGCATCTTGGACCTAGACTTGGCGCTCCAGTACCGCTTGCCGTGCGGTAGCAGAGAGAACAGTCTATGACTAGGGTGGCCGGAGTCTTTGACAATTTTTAGGGCCTTCCTCTGACACTGCCTGGTATAGAGGTCCTGGATGGCAGGAAGCTTGGCCCTGGTGATTTACTGGGCCGTACGAACTACCCTCTGTAGTGCCTTGCGGTCGGAGGCCGAGCAGTTGCCATACCAGGCAGTGATGAAACCCCTCAGGATGCTCTCGATGGTGCAGCTGTAAAACCTTTTGAGGATCTGAGGACCCATGCCAAATCTTTTCAGTCTCCTGAGGGGGAATAGGTTTTGTCACGCCCTCTTCATGACTGTCTTGGTGTGCTTGGACCATGTTAGTTTGTTGAGTACACCGCCATGCAATCTCCATAGACAAACATTAACAGTAGAATGGCCTTACTGAAGAGCTCAGTGACTTTCAATGTAGCACCGTCATAAGATGCCACCTTTCCTACAAGTCAGTTCATAGCATTTCTGCCCTGCTAGAGCTTCCCCAGTCAACTGTAAGTGCTGTTATTGTGAAGTAGAAACGTCTAGGAGCAACAACGGCTCAGCCACACAATCTGACAGAACGGGACCGCCGAGTGCTAAAGAGTGTAAATATTGCCTGTCCTCGGTTGCAACACAAACTACCAAGTTCCAAACTGCCTTTGGAAGCAACGTCAGCACAACTGTTCATCGGGAGCTTCATGAATTGGGTTTCCATGGCCGAGCAGCTGCACATATGCCTAAGATCACCATGCTCAATGCCAAGCATCAGCTGGAGTGGTGTGAAGCTCGACCCCATTGGACTCTGGAGCAGTGGAAATGTGTTCTCTGGAGTGATGAATCACGCTTTACCATTTGGCAGCCTGACGGGAGGGTCTTAGTTTGGGCAGATGCCAGGAGAATGCTACCTGCCCGAATGCATAGTGCATAGTGGAGGAAGAATAATGGTCTGGGACGGTTTTTCATGGTTCGGGCTAGGCCCCTTAGTTCCAGTGAAGGGAAATCTTAACGCTACAGCATACAAAGCTATTCTAGACAATTCTGTTGTTCTGTCCCTGAACTGTTCATAGGCCATCATTGAAAATAAGAATTTGTTCTTAACTGACTTGCCTAGTTAAATAAAAAACTTCTTAGGGCTAGGCCCCTTTTTTCTCCACTTCCTGCCTGAATGACGTGCCCAAAGTAAACTACCTGTTGCTCAGGCTTTGAAGCCAGGATATGCATATAATTAGTGCCATTGGAAAGAAAACACTTTGAAGTTTGTAGAAATGTTAAAATAATGTAGGAGAATATAACACAATAGATATGGTAGGAGAAAATCCAAATCTATATATTTTCATAGAAATGCAAGAGAAAGGTCATATTGAACATTTGCTCCCTGGATGCAATTCACATGGCTTCCACAGGGTGTCATCAGTCTATGTTCAAGGTTTCAGTCTTGTAACTTCAAAAACAAATAAAAATGTTTTAGTAGGAGGACACAGTCTTGGAAATTTGTGTTTGTGTGCGCCATGAAGACATTACGCACCTGCTAAAATCGGTTTCCAATTGAACATACTTCTTTCCAAAATAAATATTGTAGTTTGATTACATTTTAGGGTATCGGAGGAGTAAATAGATATGTATTTGGACTTATTGAAACACATTTTAGGGGTAGATTTTCGGGTTGCTTTCTCTGCAAGTTGAACGAGTGGATTACTCAAATCGATGGCGCCAGCTAAACTGACTTTTTGGGATATAAAGAAGGATTTTATCTAACAAAACAACACTACATGTTATAGCTGGGACCCTTTGGATGACAAATCGGAGGAAGATTTTCAAAAAGTAAGTGAATATTTCATTGTTATATGTGAATGTATGAAACCTGTGCCGGTGGAAAAATAAATTGATGTGGGGTGACATCCTCAAACAATCACATGGCATGTTTTCGCTGTAAAAGCTACTGTAAATTGGACAGTGTAGTTAGATTAACACAAATTTAAAATTTCAGCCAATATAAGACACTTACATTTACCTAAATGTTTAAAGTCCATGATATTTATGATTATTTATTTGAATTGTGAGCCCTCCAGCTTCACCGGAAGTTGTCCTGCTAGCGGGACACCGATCCTTAAGAAGTTTTTAATGCCCATGATTTTGGAATGAGATGTTCGACGAGCAGGTGTCCACATACCTTTTACAATCTAGTGTATCTGGATTCAAACACAATCATTAAAGGGGCAGTGCAGTCAAAATTGTATTTTCCTGTGATTTATATATATTTCCACAATATGAGGTTAGAATAATACTGTGAAAATTATGATAATATCCTTTTAGTGTAAGAGCTGTTTGAAAAGACTGCATAACATTTCAGCTCGATTTTAATGGGTGGAGTTTTTCCCTGCCTGGCAACATCACCAGGCAGTATAAGTATAAGTTAGTAGACCAATAAAAAAGAGAGTTCGAAACCTCTCTGCCAATAATAGCTAGTTTTCAGGTTATATATCCCTCCCATTAGACTCATCCAATAAGGTCCCTCACTCAGACCACTCCCAGACAGTTCTAGCTATTTTTTTTGCATGAGAAAAATATATATATTTTTTTACATTTTACCATTTTGATTGAAAATAATCACAGTAAGGTACTTCGTTATTACCCAGAAATGATTTCATATTGGAATAAAAAGCGTCTGCTTGCATTGGACCTTTTAAACAAGTGACAAAAACAAGCTGATTTAATTGTAACAAACCAGTTTGGTTTTGGAGTGCCGTGTTAATGTCAACAGTCATCCATTGTGTCTCACTCTGGCTCCTGCTTATCACTATTTGGCTGTGGTCGATGTGTCTCTGACAAACTGCTACGTCTCCCTCTGGTTCTCATCAACACTCTGGAACCACAGGGACGATCAAAGAGGAGTTAAACTGACCCAGAGCAGTGCTCTCTCTCTACGTTCTCTCCACGTCACCAGAGTTATGCTAAATATGAATGTGTCTCTGGGAGGATGAATGATACAAGAATAAATTTAGAATGTTAAAAAAACAGGGAATACTGTAGTAACCTCTCCCTATGTCCTCTAAAGACATATTCTCTATGGCCCTGATCACTGTCACAGGGATGGAGTATTTAGAAAGGCGTATGAATGGTAAGATTTTTATCTGCCAGAGTACAGTACACACTAACAGTACCTCTTCCTGTATTTGTGAAGTAGTAGGACATTTTCATTAACAATGTCAAAGAACAATAGCAAAGTAGATTATTTTTCTTATAAAAATAATACTATATTCAATGATTGTATGGATGACTCTTAGCTGAACTGTCTTTGTAGTATGACTGCAGAGAGCAGAGGTTATACCTTTGACTGCACCGTTACAGTGAACCTGACTGTGGGGCTGATTGTGAGGTACTGTAGTTCAGAAACCATGACCTTATGTAGGCTAAATCAGTTTCTGCTGCCGGAGGGGGGTCTGCCAGATCAGTTTGGCATCCTCACCGCCCTATTTCTCTCGCCCCTCTCTTTCTCTCTCTCCCTCCGCCCTCTCTCCCCCTCTCCCTCCTCAGTGCAGTGAAGGTCAGTAGGATTAGCAGCACATACCTTTCAGCTCTCCGAGGGGGTGGAGGTCATGGCCCTGCTGCTATTTCCAGTGCTATGCATCCCAGCCCAGCATAGCAGCCATTGTTACAAGGACAAGGAAGACAACACAACGTCGTTCCATCCACAGAGGAACATGGACACGCAGATCTAAAACTGATCTACACATGTTCAACTCATATGACCTCAATGTGATTGACATGATTAGAAACAGATGATTACTGTAGGCCTATCTGAACACTGTTAACACAAAATGTCTCTCCTTTTTCCCATTCCCTAGGTTGACTTCTCATTTGACCATTTCCCAGCTCTACAGAGATCCGTCTCTTTATTAGTCAGACTGAAACCCTTCTATTTATTGTCATGAATCTTGCCATGGAGGCAGCTCTGCAGAGTGGTCACTAGCTGGAACAGCCACACAATAACACAACCTAACCTTAAATGTAATGCCTGGGGTGTAGTGGAGGAAGAAGTCAGACGCAGGAAACAGAGAGTTCAGAGTAGCGCTACTTCTTTACTCACCACACAGGTGAAAACTACGCCACTCAAACAAATGCCCCAAAACACAGGGGAACTAAACAGTCCCGAACAACACACGTACACGCAAAACCGTGACTTACAGGCGAGTACACATAAAACAATCCCACACACCCAGCAGGCGGGCCGGCTGGATAATAAAGCCCAACCAATTAACCTAACTAATTAACTTAACTAAAAACAGGTGTAACTAATAAAAAGACAAGGGGGGGGATCAGTGGCAGCTAGTAGGCCGGTGACGACGACCGCCGAGCGCCACCCGAACAGGAAGGGGAGCCACCTTCGGTAGGAGTCGTGACATTAAATTAAGACCAAAAAGCTCATTTTTGTTTCCACACATTTTTACAATATAGACAATTTTGCCTTTGCAGTTAGCCTATCTAGCAGAAATCGTTAAGTTCTGTCTCCAGGGCATGATTCATAACAATAAAGGTCAACCTGCATAGAAGTCAGCTGTTAGACATTAGACAGAACTGAACTAGGAAAGAAAGAGGGAAGAGGGGAAAGAGGAAAGATAAAGGAGGGGGTAGCTGGATGGATTTCACAACAATAACCTGAAAATGACTTTGGCCTTTCACCTTTTTTATGAAATTGTATCTCCATATTGGTTTGTCCCTGGGAAAAACGCCAAAGACAAAATGTCTTATTCAGCCTTGTACAGTGAAGGGCTTTGTATTATCAGCTAGATCTGGTTCTTGTGGCTTTGAAGAGTCTAACTTTGTGTTTCTCTTGCCTGCAGCACGGACACTAAGAACAGTCAGATTGTGTCAGCAGTGGGTTACTAACTGTATCATATCGAGCCTCTAGAATCTCAGATATAGCAGTTGTGTTTGAATCAAACCCCAGATCTCACCCTGCCCAGTGGACCGTCACCACGGTGACCTCCACAATCACACTGACAACCAACACAACATGCATGGCTCTGATAGACATGTAGCATAATGTATGTAGTCAAACACAAATCACTATTCATGTGGTGCTGGTCTGAAATAAAAAATATTTTAGCAGCGAATTAGAGGGGCCTGCATAGTACGTTTCTCCAAAACATAGCTTTAAGTTCACTTCTGATTGACATGAATCACTGTATGCCATATCCTGCCTGTCCCAGGAATTACCTAGAACAACTTATGACCACAGTACAGGTAAGTCAGTCCCGTAGATCAAGAACATTGTGAAACACCTATAGTTCCCTTTATTACAGACCAGACAGGATGTCCTGTACATTATCAAGCCTGGAAACAGGAGAGGATCCAAAAAAAACAGAAGAACCAACCAGAATAACTTTCATAAGAAAGGGATCCCCTGAGAGAGGTAACGTTATGCTGCCATGTAGTATTAGACGTACTGCCATATAGAATATCACTACAGTCACAGAAGGGTCACAAGGAGGGTAAAGAGTTGAGTATTGCCCAAGGCATACTGACAGTGTACCAGAGACATTGTGTTTACGTCTTTGGCATCCTCTTAGTGATGAAAACCGCACACAGATAACTGACAAGATAAGAGGAATCTTCAGCTTTACATGGACGGTCACACAAAATACTTTTTATACTCAATCACAGCTGGTCAGAGACGCAATACATGTATGCTGCTCCAATCAGCAGCAGCATACCATTACTCTATAGCGACAACTTTTCAAATATAATTTACCTCACTGAGATTTAATAAAGTTCTACCCTAGGACAGAATGACCTATCCATGTGAAGTTGTCAACCTATAGTTTTGGGGGTGGACGGACCGTGGGTATCAGGTGAGATTAGGCCTGTAAGTGCCCACTAGCCTTGGTTAAACCAGACTGAAAGCTATGCTCACCGTTATTGCCTTTCATAATGACTGAGAGATCACATGTTGCATTGGAGCTTCTCTTATTTGACATTTCCTTCCTAGGAGGCCCCAGGTCAGGTTTCTGTGTTTACGCTGGCACGGCCCAGGCTTTAAGGTCGATCCTGGACCTGCTGTTGAATACATACTCTACATTCTTAACTAACTCAGTGGGATAGTGATAAAGGTGGAGTGTGCGTGTGTGTGTGTAAGGAGATGAAAGTGGAGTTAAGCATGCAGCTGGATCAACAGATCCCCTGCCAGATACTGTAGCACTGAAGACTTTGTCAGCTAAACACCTGGGTTCAAATCTTTCAAATACTTTGAGCGTTTGCTTGAGTCTGTTTGGAGTGCTAGGTAGGCAGGGTTTGCACATATGGGACTTTTCTAACGGTTTCATCAAGCCAGGCAAGATCAGTCAAACACTGCGAAAGTATTTCAAATAATTTCAAATAGTATTTGAACCCAGGTCTGAATCAACATCACAGTAGATGTGGTAGACAAACCACATGCTTTTCAATTCCAAGAACAGGGCTACAACAGGGTCTCTCTCTATCTCTCCCCTCCTCTCCATTTGGCGGATAATTCAGTGGTTCAGAGCCAGGCTGTAATTTTTGCCACCTGGGTTATCATCGTTAGTATTATTTCCACTGGGGAGGGTTTACTGCCACAGCAGAATCTACACGCCTCCAAAATCCACATGCATGTGAAACCGTTTGGGAAAAAGCTATGAATTATAGATTAGAGGCCAGAGCTCCTACGGTGAGATGATTGCTAATTTAGCCTTCGTTGGCTGGGAACGTAATGCCATGAGTGCAGTTTGATACCACACATACTCGCACCCAAAGGCATGCATGCACGCTGTCACACAGGCACACACACATCAATGACAGTCAATAGTGATTAAAACAAGAGAGTCTGGTACTGCGGGGCAGCTCTGACCCACTTCCTGTTTAGGAGACTACAGTGAAAAACACTGCTCCTCATGGATACTGACCATCCAATTAAAACAAGAGTGGGTGGCTTCATTAATGAATTCACATGAAATGGTAAAATTGTGCTGCCTTTATGAAGTCTGAAAATACCAAAATGGCTCTCTACTCCCTTTATTGCCCGCCATTTTCTTAACTAAAAGAAGTACACTTTTTAATTACTATGGAGCCATAAGCCTGGTCAAAAGTAGTGCACTAAATTGGGAACAGGGTGCCATTTGGGACTCACCCATAGTGACTATTAAATGACTGACTGTGACTTTACATAACGTTACTATATGGTTAGTGGTTCCTGTATACTGACTAGGAGAGGTGAAAGTAGAGTCTTTATGAGTCAATAGAGGAATCTAAACCAAAGAAAGCTGGATGCCTTTATGGGGGGAGACTACAATAGTTTCATAAATTGCCAAAACATACAGGTAGAAACAATGCCGTATTGATGATGTTGGCTTAGCTTGAAACCAAATAGAATTGCAGAACCACTACCATATGAGAAACATTCAAAGTAAATGCTGTGTGAAGAATTCCAAATTACTCCTAGGACTCTTTCAATTTTTCCATGGTGTAATGTTTTTATATACAGACCTTGATGTATCATCATGTTTCAATTTCAGTTTATCCTTTATGAATGTACGATAAAGAGCTCTATTCCATCTGCATCGCTGTAAGAGTTACAGATTGAGTGATAGAAACGTGATGTTTCACATATGCAGCGTTTACTGTGAATGCAGCCAACGTGGGAACATTGGGTTTATCTTCCGCGATATGGATTAAATACAGCCAGAGGGATATAATGACATGAACTAAACATCCGTTGTAGGCTTACATTCCAGGGCAAGGATATAAATGTTACATACATTTAAGTTAAGATTTAAGACTTAAGGTTTTTCCTTTGAGAACAGGTGCTGCAGCAACACACATGGCTGTGGCATTTGTTAAGTTGGTTTGGTTTGTCTCTCTGCTATATAGTCTCTGATGAACTAAATGAATCACAGAGCTTAAGCACACTTGAAAGATCCTTTATCTTCAGATGTTTCCTCTCCCTCACGTCACACCATATAGGATTTGACAACTGTAATCCATTAGTTCAACAGCACTACTTTTGACCTCTGCCGTCCCTTAGACAGAGAGGTGACAGAACCTTTTGATGCGGAACAAATAACGCAGAAAACACGGCTCTGATGGCATCCTATTCTACTCTGGGTAAGCACGGCTCTGATGGCATCCTATTCTACTCTGGGTAAGCACGGCTCTGATGGCATCCTATTCTACTCTGGGTAAGCACGGCTCTGATGGCATCTGATGGCATATTCTACTCTGGGGCTCTGATGGCATCCTATTCTACTCTGGGTAAGCACGGCTCTGATGGCATCCTATTCTACTCTGGGTAAGCACGGCTCTGATGGCATCCTATTCTACTCTGGGTAAGCACGGCTCTCATGGCATCCTATTCTACTCTGGGTAAGCACGGCTCTGATGGCATCCTATTCTACTCTGGGTAAGCACGGCTCTGATGGCATCCTATTCTACTCTGGGTAAGCATGGCTCTGATGGCATCCTATTCTACTCTGGGTAAGCACGGCTCTCATGGCATCCTATTCTACTCTGGGTAAGCACGGCTCTGATGGCATCCTATTCTACTCTGGGTAAGCACGGCTCTGATGGCATCCTATTCTACTCTGGGTAAGCACAGCTCTGATGGCATCCTATTCTACTCTGGGTAAGCACGGCTCGGCTTGACATTGTCACAACGTTGCTGTCACGTTTGGGAAGCATTCCCTGATTTCTATCAGGTCACACACACACGCACACACACACACACACACACACACACAGAGAGAGGAAGAGATCTGTCGGCGGATTGGCTCATCGTAAGGCCCTGTCGGGGGAGATTCGAGGTGAAATGAGAATTGGCCAAACTGGCAGGGTGTCTCCGGATCCGATAACAATCTAAGCTGTCTGGAATTCCCAGGAATTCCCAAGCAGGAGACAGCGAGGAGCCAGTCTCTCTCACAGAGCAGAGCAGGTTTCTCTCTGTCTCTGTCAGAGCCTGGGACTGCTGACAGCTCGTATCAACAGCACTACACAACTGCTCTATGGTGCACTGTCTACCGATGGAGTTATGTACATAGGGTTGGGTGCTTGCCTTGTTTCACGCTCATTCTCCACATGTACATACACTTACGCAAGCTCAGCCATTCATCATCACTGACAGCAGATTGATCTTGATCTTATGTCACAGCAACAACAGACGTTGAGTGTGTTCGTCCCCCCAAATATCCATAATACATCAGCACATGTCTGAGCTCAGACTAAAGTGGATTAGCACCAGTATTGTATCATGTCCAGAGCCATCGCACCATTTAACACTATGTGGGGAGCATACTAGAGTGAGTTCCCCGAAAGATTCCTAGCACTAAAATGAAGTCATGTGTATCTTAACGCTGTAAAGCATTCTGGGAAACTAAACCTGGGTTGAAATATGAGTGTGTTGTCTTGTTCCCTCTCTTTGCTGTTTCTGACACAATATTCTCACACCCTTATCTTTCCACTCAGAGTGTGTGTGTGCATGTGTGCGCGTGTGTCTGTGTGTGTGGGTGTCATCCCTTCTCTCTTATCAGTGGATTCTATGAGCCGAGGAGAGGAGAACACGTCAGACTACACTGATCTAAACCGCTCCACCGCTCCTCAGCCTGGCTGGCTGACTGTGGAATGTTGCCTTGCCATGCCGTGTCATTGTCTCATTATAGGCTAATGTATGTAGCGTAGGCCTGTGTGTATGTGTTTGTGTGTGTGCGCTCAATGCGTAAGTGTGTGCGTCTGTAAAAACATCAGACCTTAATCTGAGTACAAGTCGGAGGAAAAACATGGCAGAATAGATCATAAATGGAGATATAAAATGTACAATAGAACCATGGCAACATGAACGTCCTAATATGGAGATGTCGTGTCTTTGGCTATGCCGGATTAAGTGATATGACATGCTATTCTATAAAATACTTTATCCGTAATTAATATTACCTGATTGAGCTAATCATGTAAATGTAATTAACTAGAGAGTCAGGGCACCATGAAATAATATTTATAGAGCTGTTATCTTCCGAATAAACTCTTAAAGACCTAGTAATATTTTACATCAATAGCAGTCAATGTTAATCGTCATCTTAATTTGGTTTCATCTGAAAGTTGTAAATTCTTAGTTCTGCACGAACCCTGGCTAACAATTTGAATCAGCAATACAAAATTGGGTTTAATCATTTATTTACTAAATACCTAACTAATCACACAGAATTACACATACATATAATTAAATCATAACTTGATTACAAATTACGTCATAAAGGCAAACGTCCCTAGTGGGCGGAACAGATATGACAGCTTGTTACACAAAAGAAAAGGGTCTGGGTTTGAGTGAAGGAGCGGGAAGACTGAGGAACAAAGGCCGAAGCTGTGCTATTGTAAATACAGTATCTTATGCACTCTAAATTACTGCCCATTTGGAAAAGGAAAATGCAATAAATATTTACTCTGAGCTGCGCTTCGGTAGGTTGGTGATAGATGGAAGGCCGTGTTGCCCAACCGTGTCCTTTGAAAAATGTCTCTGGTTGTCAATTGGATACATTGTAGTAACTTTGTTGTGTGGTAGACGGGATACTCTGTCTGTTCCTTCCTAATCTGCGTTTGCAGCTGCTGTTGCTAACTCAATGGCTAGGATGTATCACTTCTGTAGTGAATAAGAGTTCAAAGTTCATACCATTCGCAACCAAAGTTCACTCTGATGTTGGCTTCATTCTCTAGTTATTATCTGAACCATTCTGACATCGGACCGTCGTCCTACATCCTCAGAACAGGAGGTTATATAGTCATCAAGGGCTTATATAGGAAGGGAGAGGAGGGCGTGCCACTGATTGAGGGGCGGGCCACTGATTGAGCAGAGCCCTAACCTTATGAAAACACAAATCTCACATTTTAGAAGCTAAAATCACATTTCATTCCATCACGAATAATTTCATATTCAAACATTAAAATTGAACAACAATTCCATGTGAATCCGATAACTCTGATGTGTAGATTTTCCACTGTAGAGTTTATGTCATCTTATCATTGATGAGAATGTCTCAGATGACAACCGAACTGACATCATATTCATTAAGTACCACCGCATATGTTCCATTAGTCTGATTACCAGAATATAGTTCATTTCCCCCCACCGTCTGATGTTCCCAGAATCTCTATGTTAACCAAGGGGTTTGCAAATGTAACATCAGTAGGGTAGAGAGAGGAAAAAGGGGGAAAGAGGTATTTATGACTGTCATAAACCTACCCCCCCAGGCCAACGTCATGACAGAGAAGATATGAAAGTAGCCTCTCCTCTATGAGTCATCATATTCTGTTTTAGGCTTCAGTCTTTAGCCTCATTTAGTTCAACTAATTAGTAGCTTTGTGTTTTGGAGCTCAGTAAGATTGAGGAATCTACTTTGGTCGGGGTTTTGGTTAATTTGTCTCACACACGCTCTGTGGTCTATTGTTGTACTGTGTATATCCCTGGGTAAGTCACCACAGAGAGAGTCGACTCTGGTGTCCGTTTACACACACACACACACACACACACACACACACACACACACACACACACACACACACACACACACACACACACACACATGCACACACATGCACACACAGACAGACACAGACAGACAGACACACACACAAAACACATACCCAAATGCACACACACACACACAAATACACACACACACAAACACACACCCAAGCACACACACACAAACACATCCAAACTCACACACACACGCATGCACACACACACACAGACACACACACACACACGCACGCACACACGCACACACTCCCAAACACACACAAATTCACAAACACACAGGTACACACACACGCACAAGCACACAGACAAACGCACACACAATCACGTGCACACACACCCAAGCACACACACACACATCCAAACTCTCACACACACACACACACATCCAAACTCACACACACGCACACAGACACAGAGACAGACACGCACACACACAAAAACACACACCCAAACACACGCGCACATACTCAAATTCACAAACCCACACGCACAATCAAGTGCACATACACACACACACACACAAATACACACACTCCCAAACACACACACACACACACATGCACACACACACACACACACACACACAGTTTAGCTTCCATTGAGAAGCTGTCGTCATTGTGGTCTCAAGGCACTGAGTCACGTTATATGGGGAAAACACCCACACACACAAACAAACCTCAGAGACTCAGCATCTTTCTAACTGAGAAATCTCCACACTTGTTAACCTATATTAGATACCCGTTAGATCCCGGTTAGCTGTTACAGCTGCAACATCCTTAGATAATCAAGCTGCATAACGCTCTCTGAGAAAACATCATACAGTGAAACTATGATACAAGGACACAGAACAAGCTGAATAATCAAGGAGCTACTCAATACAACAAGGGCTTTTGAACCATGAACAATACAGCAGCTCTTCACTATTGGGAGGACTGGCCTGTGAATCCAATACCAGTACAGAGGGTATCTCAGCTCAAGGAAAATGGGGAGGTAACCCTTCTCTGAATTCCTACCAGCGTACCATATTGAGCTGGACTCCAACACCTGCTCTGATCTGCTCTGGTCTGTTCTGCTTTCCTGGATCACAGAGAGGCTTAGGCATGGGATGGATGTTGGAGCAGCACAGACTGGTCCTGGTTGGCACTGCAGACCAGAGCAAAAAGAAAGAAAGTAGAAAAAGAAAGAAACCCTTTAAATGGCAGACAGAGACAATCCATATGTCAAATGTCTCAAGGCTTAAAAATCCTTCTTTAACCTGTCTCTTCCCCTTCCTCTACACGGATTGAAGCGGATTTAACAAGTGACATCAATAAGGGACCATAGCTTTCACCTGGATTCACCTGGTCAGTCTATGTCATGGAAAGATTAGGTGTTCTTAATGTTTTGTATACTCTGTGTATATTTGCACATTTACAATGACTATTCACTGATATTGGTAGCCGATATGGCGCCTTCACTATTGGATCACCAAGAGCTGTAAATAAATCTACACTTTAAGCACTTCAACCTGCCTTGCCTCCTGCTTACTTCTGGTGTTTTACACTCTATAGTTATACTAAAGCTATGGTTGCAAATCAAGGTGGCAGCTACATCCCAGACCATGCAGTTGAGGCCTGAACAGAGAATATTACTTTGTCACTGCTGAAGCATCATGGAAGTGTTACAGTTTTTTTCGATTGCTAAACGACAGTGGGCACAACTGGAGTCACATGTGCAAAACTCTAACTACAGTCTGCACTACCAACAGTCACCTGAGCTAAACAGTTCACATCACCTGCAAAACTCATTCCAAGCAACACAACTCTTAACACATGCCTCAAAACACGCTCAGTGCAGCCAAACACTATGCACAACCCTCACTGAGATAACACACACTGTCACTCAGAACACACTGAGAGTAAAAACACTAGCATCAAACACCAATACAGACAATACAAACTTTTCATCTTTACAGTTTGAACAATTTCAGTGACTTCATACAAAGTAATATTTTCTTCAAAGAAAAGAGTGACATTCTTTCACATGATTTATTAAAACTTTTAGAACATAACAATTCTTTAAGGTAAATGAAAATTAGCAGTTTGCTTCAATAGTCTGTAGTAATTTACGTAATTACAGTAATGAGAAAAAAAAGGTAGAAACTAAAAGTACATACTGTAATTCGAACAAATAATTGAGGGGCTAATCCTGCCTCTCTCTAGCATCAGGCCACAGGTTTTCTTCAACATCACATCTAATGTTTTCTCTTGCCATGCACCTGGGGAAGAACCTTCTGGAGTGCCTTATCCATCCCTGGCAGTCCTCTGGACTCGTGTCCTCACATCCGGCACGCATGGCTTCCAAAAGAGACATTTGGTCATGTGGGTGGTGACCAAACACTTTCCACCTCCAGGCAGAGAAAACTCCTCTATTGGGTTGAGGAAGGGTGAATATGCAGGCAGGTACAAAACCATAAATCTGTGATGTGCTGCAAACCAATCTGTGACAGCTGCAGAGTGGTGAAAAGCAACGTTATCGCAAACTATGACAAAAACTTGGGGTTTCTTACTGGCTCCCCCTGTTCTGCTGGCACTAGCTGAGCATAGAGCTGTTCTAGGAAAGCTATAAGCCTTTCTGTGTTGTATGGGCCAATGAGTGGTGTGTTGAAAAGCAAACCATCATTGGCCATTGCAGCACACATGGTGATATTTCCCCCCCTTTGGCCTGGAACCTCCACAGTGGCCCTTTGACCTATAACATTCCTTCCTCTGCGCCGTGTTTTGGCAAGGTTAAATCCAACTTCATCGATAAATACAAATGAATGTGGTCTTTCCAGTGCTTCCACCTCCATTACTCTCTGAAAAACAGTAAGTGCACAGTTTTACTGTAGAAATGCTAGTGTTTTTTTTTACTGTAAATATTTTGTATAGCTGTGTACGTAACCTCAGACGTCTTACCTGGACATATTGGTATCTTTGCTCTTTTACCCGTTCACTGTTTCTCTCGAACGGTACAGTGTATAACTGTTTCATTGTAACTTGGTGTTTCTTTAGGACTCGAGCAATAGTTGTTGTGCTGACAGAATTAACATTTTCAAATATATCATTATCAGCCAGCATTCTATCTTGAATCTCCCGCAGTTTTATTGCATTGTTGACAACAACCATGTCAACAATAGCATTTTCCTGCGCATCTGAAAATATTTTTCCTCTTCCCCCTGTTGGGGGCAGCCTTTGGGTCCTGTTGTAAAAATATATTTTACAGTCAAACTTACTGTAATATATGTCTGTGTAAATATTCTATAATTGCAATACAAAATAGATTCCTGTAATGTTTTCATTTACTGTAAGGATGTAACTCTCACCTGTTTGCATGATGGAAAATTCGCATTACAGGTGCCACTGTGGATCTTTGCAGATTGGGTTGCACCCTCAACCCTGCCTCTCTCAATGAGAGACCATGGTTCACGACATGGTCTATAAGTGTAGCCCTTATTTCATCTGAAATAACAGCTCTTTGTCTTCTTTGTCTTCCTCCACGCATCCGCCCTCTCCCTGCCACCCTTCTCCCTCCACCAACCCATCTTCCTTGTTCCATTTCCAAAATGAGTCTTTCTGAGCTCTACCTATATATACTGTAATATGTGTGTGTGTTCACTAACAAGTCTAAAACAAGACACCTGCTTAGCCTTTCAGCTGAAATTGCAATCAGCAGTGTTTGAAAGGCACAAGGCTGAAATCTATTCCGTTTTGAATGTGTGGTTCACAGTTTTGACAGCAGTGTGTTAGCATTTGAACAAAGTGCTGTAAATCCACAGTGTTGTGCAGGTTGTGGTTAAAGTCAGGGGATAAGTGTGTAGAGTTTTGAAAACTGTGTTCAAGCAATGAAAAACGAACTAGAGTTTGGTCCACATGAACTGCTGCTGTGCAGACTGTAGTTAGAGTTTTGCACATGTGACTCCAGTTGTGTCCACTGTCGTTTAGCAATCGAAAAAAACTGTAATACTTCCCCTGAAGTTTCAATGTTCACAACCTGTGTTCTTAGTAATTCAACTAAAATGTTCAGATCATGTATTTGTGATGTGCTCCAATATCAAAGATTCATGTGTTTTAGTTTTCCCCCAGAAAACAATTGTTGATCCACATTATGCATCAGGTGCAAAGATCAAGAGATGTTGAGGAAAATGAGACTTATACACAGCCCATAAAGCACATTAGTAATTCAACATGCAATTCAACAAAACACCTTTTGTAAAAAGGTAAAACATCAAAGACGTCACATACAAGAATCCTTCACATCTTCAAGGTGAATGTACTCGTTCTCCACGATATTATGGCCAACCAGAGACTAGCTCAGAGCTGTAGGAGGAAAATAAATTGGTCTCATTGAGGCTAAATTCTACAACCTATGAATGTTTAATGTGGAGAGTGAACGATGCTCATCCACCCAAATCCAATGCCCTTAATTCTGATCATTACCATCGCTCAGTGCTCGGTGCTGGTGCTCGGTGCTCTGTTTGGCTTTCTTTCCACCTGGATTCAGAAGGCATTAACAGGGCAGCTTCTGAGACAAGATCTGTTTTACTCTGGTCTACCCTTAATAGGAGAGAAGGATGGGAAGAGAGAGGAGAACAAAAGAGAGACACGAGCCGGTGGGGGTTGAGAGAAGGAGGCTCTACACTACACAAAAAGATTCACGTAGGAGGTTATAGAGAGAGAGGAATATTATCCAACATTTTCTTTAAGTGCTCATCATAGAAACCAGAAAACCTGTGGAAGCCCTGAATTAGAACATTACAGTATATCGCTGGCTGTGGTGATCAATCACTATTTTGTTGCCTTACAACCTGGAATTAAAATGGATTTTTTTTGGGGGGGTTGTATTATTTGATTAACACAACATACCTACCACTTTGAAGATGCTAAATATTTGTTTTATTGTGAAACAAACAAGAAATAAGACAAAAAACAAAAAACTTGAGCGTGCATAACAATTCACACCCCCAAAGTCAATACTTTGTAGAGCCACCTTTTGCAGCAATTACACCTGCAAGTCTCTTTGGGTATGTCTCTATAAGCTTGGCACATCTAGCCACTGGGATTTTTGCCCATTCTTCAAGGCAAAACTGCTCCAGCTCCTTCAAGTTGGATGGGTTCCGCTGGTGTACAGCAATCTTTAAGTCATACCACAGATTCTCAATTGGATTGAGGTCTGGGCTTGGACTAGGCTATTCCAAGACATTTAAATGTTTCCCCTTAAACCACTCAAGTGTTGCTTTAGCAGTATGCTTAGGGTCATTGTACTGCTGGAAGGTGAACCTCCAGTCTCAAAACTCTGGAAGACTGAAATAGGTTTCCCTCAAGAATTTCCCTGTATTTAGTGCCATCCATCATTCCTTCAATTCTGACCAGTTTCCCAGTCCCTGTTGATGAAAAACATCCCCACAGCATGATGCTGCCACCACCATGCTTCACAATGGGGATGGTGTTCTCGAGGTGATGAGAGGTGTTGGGTTTGCGCCAGACATAGCGTTTTCCTTGATGGACAAAAAGCTCAATTTTAGTCTCATCTGACCAGAGTCTCCCACATGCCTTTTGGCAAACACCAGACATGTTTGCTTATTTATTTCTTCTTCAAGCAATGGCTTTTTTTCTGGCCACTCTTCCATAAAGCCCAGCTCTGTGGAGTGTACGGCGTGGTCCTATGGGCAGATACTCCAATCTCCACTGTGGAGCTTTGCAGCTCCTTCAGGGTTATCTTTGGTCTCTTTGTTGCCTCTCTGATTAATGCACCCCTGCACTTCTCCACAACTGCACTTCTCCACAACTTTGTCCCTGACCTGTTTGGAGAGCTCCTTGGTCTTCACCGCTTGCTTGCTGTGCCCCTTGCTTAGTGGTGTTGCAGACTCTGGGGCCTTTCAGAACTGGTCTATATATACTGATGTCATGTGACAGATCATGTGACACTTAGATTGCACACAGGTGGACTTTATTTAACTAATTATATGACTTCTGAAGGTAATTGGTTGCACCAGATCTTATTTAGGGGCTTCATAGCAAAGGGGCTGAATACATATGAACACACCACTTTTTAGTTGTTTCAAAAAAACAAAAATAAAAAAAGTTATTTTTTTCATTTCACTTCACCAATTTGGACTATTTTGTGTATGTCCATTACATGAAATCCTCCCCAAAAATCAATTTAAATTACAGGTTGTAATGCAACAAAATAGGAAAAACGCCAAGGGGGTGAATACTTTTGCAAGGCACTGCATATTGGTCTGCTAACACAGCACTATAAAAAGGCCCAAATAGTTTGGCCCGCACTACTTTTATGAGGACAAAAAAAGAATGATTCATATTTTTCAGGGGGTGCTGCAGCACCGACAGCACCCCTACTTCCCCCTGCTACTGTATGCTGCCCAGGTGACCTAACATGACATCCCGGTGTCACGCAAAAGACTGCCGGTCTCATGGTAATTGACAGTTATCTAACATGAACATGTTTGGTATCTCCAGGCCTCCATGTATACAAGCTGCTGATGTGCGGCTTTGGAACATCTACATTTAAAAGTCTAATAAATCAATGTAATATAATACCCTCACAATAAAATAAAATGTATGCAAGTCTAAAGAAACATTATGATATGAAGAAAATGTATTTCAGAGGAACAGAATATGAGTTAGCCTACTGTATGTTATCTGGCTGTGCTCCATGCCGTTGGCTTGTTCATTTAGCAGATACGATATGCTTATAAGTCCCGTGCCATTATAATATGAGATTTTATAGTAAGAAGAATATAATTGAACTTAGCTGAATAAAATATATTTTGAATATTCTGTAGCAAATGTGCATATGAAGTGGCTATGTTGAGCATTAAAGTGATCATTTGAAACAGGTCCTATTGTTAGATTTGAAGTTATTTGGCAATTTTAGTTGTGAATGATACAAACTGTAAAAAGTCTTAGAAATGAAAGCATATATGGGCTGCACGATGCAACTATAGGCTATTGATGATTTGAGAAAAATGCAAAAAAAAACTAGGGCTCTGTTCCTTGACTCAGGATGCACACACTGTTCTCTCATCAAGTGATCATATTTTTACCCAACAGACTATTCTCAAGTATTTTCGATTTATAAAGGCCCATTATCAAATGGGCATGAACAGGGGCAGTGGGAAAAGATGTAATCCGTATGCATTCATATAGCGAATGAAGACCGCTTTCCTGACAGAGTAGGCTACTCTGGTGTTATTCCGCCCATGCATGCCATGAGCTCTCCAACCCTGTTACTGCAGCTACCCAGTGCTTAATTTGGGAAACCAAGTGAAATCTGTTCAGGAACATCGATAGTAACATATTTCATTAAACTGTTGACAGCCCTTCTCTCTGCGCGCTGGAGAAAGGAATGGAAGAGAGAGAGGAGTGTAACGGTTTTCTGTGGACGAAGGATCGGACCAAAGCGCAGCGTGGTTAGAGTTCAACATGTTTAATAAAGACCTAAACGTGAACACTACAAAATACCAAAACAACAAATGTGAAAAACCGAAACAGTCCTATCTGGTGCATAGACGCAAAGACAGAAGACAACCACCCACAAAACCCAACACAAAACAGGCTACCTAAATATGGTTCCCAATCAGAGACAATGACTAACACCTGCCTCTGAATGAGAACCATATCAGGCCAAACATAGAAATGGGAAAAATAGACACACAACATAGAATGCCCAGTCAGCTCACGTCCTGACCAACACTAAAACAAAGAAAACACAAAAGAACTATGGTCAGAACGTGACAAGGAGATGGAAATGCCCGGTGGTGAGATATTCTGTAGCTGAAGGTAATATCAGCCTATACATTATGAAAATGCCCTATTATTAGGCTATTCCAAATCAAATACAAATTTACTATACTTGTAGGCTAACTCAGTAAGCCGCCCTGCACAATGAATGAAACATCAGCATCCCTTAGGCTTATACGTTCTCTCCTAGACTCCTGGATTAAAAAGGTTGGAGTGCAGCATAAGGTAACCAGGCCATCCGGTATGCATAATAATACAGTCCACACTCAAAGGCGATTCCTAGAATTTGTATAGGCTAGACCAATCATGCACCAAAGACATCTTGAATAATAGAAATAAAAAGATTCTGCCTTGTGTAATATGCGGTAGGCTATGTATTTTATAACAGCGCAATCATTATTTTAATTCCGGTATTTATTTGGGCTTGAGCTCATAAACAGGCCTCTACACATGCATAAGCTCTGATATGAGTATGGGTGTTTTGAAATGATCATCACCTTAGAAAGCACCGTCCGTTTCTTTGTGTTAGGCTTTGAAACAACGTCCACGACCATGTTTTCCATTCAGTTTCAACCGGTTATTAAACTTCTTCACCGTTTTGATGATAACTGTTTGTGATTTTTGAATATGTTTGCTCTGATGTCAGAGTGGCTAGAGGGACAATAAAGCACTGAGTACCAGACCATTAGCAACCTGCAGTCATGAGTCGTGACTGCTGGTGTGGCAGTAATACGGAGACCTGCAACAGTCCTACACACACCCGCACACGCAAACATGGCTCGCAGAGAACTGGACACAACACTGTCTGTATGGGCCATTCTGCCTGTCTCTCAGCTGTACAGAGACACTCTATAGGGTATGTGTTATTTAAAGAGTGCCTGGGGGTGAACCACACGACTTGTGGTTATTAAAAATGACTTGTAAAAAGTCAGACATGCTGAGTGTGTGTGTGCCCCCATGCAGAGGCTAAAATAAATGTTTAGAGATGCACACATAGAGCCCATGTATTGGGTTAGACTCCAGCTGGGCCCTGCTGGTGACCCCTGACCTTTGGACAGGAACCTTTCAAACCTGACCCCAAAGTAAACAAATATAAACACTGCAGGCAACAGCCATATACCTGTAAAGTTAGACACAGACACAAACACACACACACACACACACACACACACACACACACACACACACACACACACACACACACACACACACACACACACACACACACACACACATCTGAGGAACTCTAGAATAGACAGACAGAGAATTAAATAGAGAGAATGTGCTGGTACACCCCAAAGTAAACAAATATAAACACTGCAGGCAACAGCTGGCACTGTAAGTACAAAAAGGTGAGTAAAAATTAGGACAAGGCTTTCCCAAAGGAGCACTGTGGTGCATGCTATCTACTATTTCAGATAAGACAACAAATAGAGTATACACTTTATTCTAAGAGGATGGTATGTTCGTATGTGTGACAACATTCAATATTTCAAATTTAGACTAAGTAAGAAGTAAAAATAAATCCTTGTAGAGCCTAGGGGGAGAGGAGAGGAGAAGAGAGGAGAGGAGAGGAATCCACCAGAGCGGCCAAGGGAGTCTGTTCCGTCGCTCTCTCTCCTCTGGAACTCTGGAAAGCTAAACACTCCTTTGTATCAGGTGACTCCCTCAAGGAAAGCCACATCTCCTCACAGGGTTGTGGGAAATGAAATGTGAGAGGCTTGTTGCTGTGCCGCCACAGCGCTGAGATACTGAGAGACCAAGAGCCTCCCTTCACCACGGTAGAAAACTCCTTGCCTCAAAATGCCTGATTGATTCCCAGCTCGAACATGCGTCATTACAGAAAGTTACAAGTGCTTTCTGCTATAGTACACTTTAAGGAAGAGTATAGGGATGTTTAGGGATGATGATGATTTTTTAATTACTGATTTTTTTCACCTTTATTTAACCAGGTAGGCTAGTTGAGAACAAGTTCTCATTTACAACTGTGACCTGGCCAAGATAAAGCAAAGCAGTGTGACACAGACAACAACACAGAATTACACATGAAATAAACAATAAACAAGCCAATGACACAATAGAAAAAAAGAGTCTATATACAGTGTGTGCAAAAGGCATGAGGAGGTAGGCAATAAATAGGCCATAGGAGCAAATAATTACAATGTAGCAGATTAACACTGGAGTGATAAATGAGCAGATGATGATGTGCAAGTAGAGATACTGGTGTGCAAAAGAGCAGAAAAGTAAATAAAAACAGTATGGGGAAGAGGTAGATAGATTGGGTGGGCTATTTACAGATGGACTATTTTTATTTATTTATTTTACTAGGCAAGTCAGTTAAGAACAAATTCTTATTTTCAACGACGGCCTAGGAACAGTGGGTTAACTGCCTGTTCAGGGGCAGAACGACAGATTTGTACCTTGTCAGCTCAGGGATTCGAACTTGCAACCTTTCGGTTACTAGTCCAACGCTCTAACCACTAGGCTACCCTGCCGCCCCATGAATAACTGCAGCGATCTGTTAGCTGCTCAATTAGCTGATGTTTAAAGTTGGTGAGGGAAATATAAGTCTCCAGCTTCTGTGATTTTTGCAATTCATTCCAGTCATTGGCAGCAGAGAACTGGAAGGAAAGGCGGCCAAATGAAGTGTTGACTTTGGGGATGACCAGTGAAATATACCTGCTGGAACGTGTGCTACGGGTGGGTGTTGTTATCGTGACCAGTGAGCTGAGATAAGGTGGAGCTTTACCTAGCATAGACAAATATGTAGCGAGGGCCAGCCGACTAGAGCATACAGGTCGCAGTGGTGGGTGGTATAAGGTGATTTGGTAACAAAACAAATGACACTGTGATAGACTGCATCCAGTTTGCTGAGTAGAGTATTGGAAACTATTTTGTACATGACATCGCCGAAGTCGAGGATCAGTAGGATAGTCAGTTTTACCGGGGTAAGTTTGGCGGCGTGAGTGAAGGAGGCTTTGTTGCAAAATAGAAAGCTGATTCTAGACTTGATTTTGGATTGGAGATGTTTAATATGAGTCTGGAAGGAGAGTTTACAGTCTAGCCAGACACCTAGGTATTTATAGTTGTCCACATATTCTAGGTCAGAACTGTGCAGGGTGGTGATGCTAGTCGGGCGGGCGGGTGCAGGCAGCGAACGGTTGAAAAGCATGCATTTGGTTTTACTAGCGTTTAAGAGCAGTTGGAGGCCACGGAAGGAGTGTTGTATGGCATTGAAGCTCGTTTGGAGGTTGGTTAGCACAGTGTCCAAGGAAGGGCCAGAAGTATATAGAATGGTGTCGTCTGCGTAGAGGTGGATCAGGGAATCACCTGCAGCAAGAGCGACATCATTGATATATACAGAGAAAATAGCCGGCCCGAGAATTTAACCCTGTGGTACCCCCATAGACTGCCAAAGTGCCTGACAACAGGCCCTCCGATTTGACACACTGAACTCTGTCTGCAAAGTAGTTGGTGAACCAGGCGAGGCAGTCATTAGAGAAACCAAGGCTATTGAGTCTGCTGATAAGAGTACGGTGATTGACAGAGTCGAAAGCCTTGGCCAGGTCAATGAAGACGGCTGCACAGTACTGTCTTTTATCAATGGTGGTTATGATATCGTTTAGTACCTTGAGTGTGGCTGAGATGCACCTGTGACCGGCTCGGAAACCGGATTGTACAGTGGAGAAGGTACGGTGGGAAGAATTATGTTATGACTATGAAAATCTAAGCAACAGAAACCTATGTTTGTGGTTAACTGGTTTGGTTGGTCAGTGTGTGTGTTCATGTGTACACACATACACAATGTGCACACACATACACAACCCTACACATGCACCTCTAATGTCCCCTGGGGCTGTAGCCACTCAGACTTGGCATTACCTCAAATCTAGTATTACTACAGCCCTTCACCCTTAGAATTTGTGAGAAGTCTCCTCATAAATCAAAGACCCTCACACACACACACACACACACACACACACACACACACACCGCAGCTCAACGTCTAATTAGAGTGCTGGAAGTCAGTGATCATGGGCCTACAGCTGTGAGCTACAGCTAAACATACATTGTGCCTGGGGTCTCGTCTCCGGAGCTGTCAGGGTGAAGTGGGCAGCCAGGTCACCTGTGATACAAGTCAGTATTCGAAGTCCATCCATGTCTGAGAACGTCGGGAGATGACTTGGAAACTGGCCACTAGGGGGCAACAGTCCCCTCTCTCACACCAACACATACCTAGTCACCACTCTCACACCAACACACACCTATCCACCCCTCTCACACCAACACATACCTATCCACCTCTCTCACACCAACACATACCTCTCCACCACTCTCACACCAACACATACCTATCCACCACTCTCACACCAACACATACCTATCCACCACTCTCACACCAACACATACCTATCCACCACTCTCACACCAACACATACCTATCCACCACTCTCACACCAACACATACCTATCCACCACTCTCACACCAACACATACCTATCCACCACATTCACACCAACACATACCTCTCCCCCACTCACACCAACACACACCTCTCCACCACTCTCACACCAACACACACCTCTCCACCCCTCTCACACCTACACACACCTATCCACCACTCTCACACCAACACACACCTCTCCACCCCTCTCACACCTACACACACCTATCCACCACTCTCACACCAACACATACCTCTCCACCACTCTCACACCAACACACACCTATCCACCACTCTCACACCAACACACACCTATCCACCACTCTCACACCAACACACACCTATCCACCACTCTCACACCAACACACACCTCTCCACCCCTCTCACACCTGCACACACTTATCCCCCACTCTCACACCTACACACACTTATCCCCCACTCTCACATCAACACACACCTCTCCACCAATCTCACACTTACACACACCTATCCACCACCCTCAAACCAACACATACCTATCCACCCCTCTAACACCAACACATACCTATCCACCACTCTCACACCAACACACACCTCTCCACCACTCTCACACCAACCAACACCTTTCCACCCCTCTCACACCTACACACACCTATCCACCACTCTCACACCAACACACACCTCTCCACCCCTCCCACACCAATACACACCTCTCCGCCACTCTCACACACCTATCCATCACTCTCACACAAACCATCACAAACCTCTCCATGACTCACACACACACCTCTACACCACTCACACCAACATACACCTCTCCGACACTCTCACACCTCTCCACCCCTCTCACACCAACACACACCTATCCACCACTCTCACACCAACACACACCTCTCCACCCCTCTCACACCTCTCCACCCCTCTCACACCAACACACACCTATCCACCACTCTCACACCAACACACACCTCTCCACCACTCTCACACCTACACATACCTATCCACCACTCTCACACCTACACACACCTATCCACCACTCACATCAACACACACCTCTCCACCACTCTCACACCAACACACACCTCTCCACCTCTCCACCATTCTCACACCTACACACACCTATCCACCACTCTCACACCAACACACACCTCTCCACCATTCTCACACCTACACACACCTATCCACCACTCTCACACCTACACACACCTATCCACTCTCACACCAACACACACCTCTCCACCCCTCTCACACCTACACACACTTATCCCCCACTCTCACACCTACACACGCTTATCCCCCACTCTCACATCAACACACACCTCTCCACCAATCTCACACTTACACACACCTATCCACCACTCTCAAACCAACACATACCTCTCCACCAATCTCACACTTACACACACCTATCCACCACCCTCAAACCAACACATACCTCTCCACCCCTCTAACACCAACACATACCTCTCCACTCCTCTCACACCAACCAACACCTTTCCACCCCTCTCACACCAACACATACCTCTCCACCCATCTCACACCTACACACACCTATCCACCACTCTCACACCAACACATACCGCTCCACTCCTCTCACATCTCTCCACCAATCTCACACTTACACACACCTATCCACCACTCTCAAACCAACACATACCTCTCCACCAATCTCACACTTACACACACCTATCCACCACCCTCAAACCAACACATACCTATCCACCCCTCTAACACCAACACATACCTCTCCACCCCTCTCACACCAACACACACCTCTCCACCACTCTCACACCAACCAACACCTTTCCACCCCTCTCACACCAACACATACCTCTCCACCCCTCTCACACCTACACACACCTCTCCACCACTCTCACACCAACACACACCTCTCCACCCCTCTCACACCAACACATACCTCTCCACCCCTCTCACACCTACACACACCTATCCACCACTCTCACACCAACACACACCTCTCTACCACTCTCACACCAACACACACCTCTCCACCACTCTCACACCAACCAACACCTTTCTACCCCTCTCACACCAACACATACCTCTCCACCCCTCTCACACCAACACACACCTCTCCACCACTCTCACACCAACACACAACTTTCCACCCTCTCACACCAACACACACCTCTCCACAACTCTCACATCAAGACACACCTCTCCTCCTCTTTCACGCCAACACACACCACTCTGCCACTCTCACACCAAAACACAGGGTTAGAGAGGAGGGTTAGAGAGGAGGGTTAGAGAGAGAGAGGGTTAGAGAGGAGGGTTAGAGAGAGAGGGGGGTTAGAGAGGGTTAAAGAGAGAGAGGGTTAGAGAGGAGGGTTAGAGAGGAGGGTTAGAGAGAGAGGGGGGGGTTAGAGAGATAGGGTGAGAGAGAGAGTTTCCACCAGATTATGGACAGGAAGGAGAGAACTCATAGAGGACGTTAGGCAGAGTTCAAGTTACTTCCCAGACAGCACAATGGGACAGTGTGAATAGCAATGCATTTCACTCATTCAGAATATGAGAAAGGGAAACTTTGGAGAGCTGTCACTTAGAGGTTGAATGGAGAAATGAGCACAGACTGTATGTGTCAATCTCTCCCTATTTTCTCTGTCTATCTGTCCCTTTCATCCATCACTTTTCCTCTTTCAGCCGTTGCCATTGTTGTTTTCTTCCCAAGCTGCCTTCCCCTCCCATCTCTCCTTCTCTCTCTGCCTCTCTGTCCTCTACCTTTATCTCTGTCTGCCTCTCTGCCCTCTACCTTCATCTCTCTCTCTCTCTCTGTCTCTCTCCCCCCCTTCTGACCTACGCACTAGTGTTCATCCCTCCTGCTCCCAGCCCTATAAAGCTGATGCAGCAGCTGTGTTTGTTGTCGTTAGGCCAATCACCTGATGACCTCCCAACCCTGAAGAAATACAAGACTCCACCTCTCATTTAACAGACTGCTACTGAAACTAAGACATCGGTGTACAGTAAGTTGTTGTGGTATTCGTCTGTCATATGTATTCATCACAAAATGTATTTTCCTCATACAGTATCATACACATAACACACATGCAGCATTCTGGACATGGTGCCACATAGAACACTGAGGTAAATGAATGTTGAACTAGTTACATCCTCCATTGCCCCGGGGTTTTGCCTTTTCCATTTACAGTAACATAAACGTAAGTGATGGCCAGACAGACAATTACCTCAGCCACTGTCTGAGGTGGAAGTACAGTAAAATACACTATGACCACCTACAGATGTAGGATATTCATTTGAGCCAATTTTCAACAGCAGGAATATAATCCTGCAGCAACAAGAAATGTGAAGATTATAATTAATGGACATTTTTGTAGGGGTTTATACATTTTTTGTAAGGAAAGATGAAGTCTGAAATAAACTTCAGAAGCCTTTTTAATTAAACCTCAAATCCAGTCAAATGTGTTATTTCCTGCAGGAAAGTTGGCCTTCTACAAGGTGATCAAAGTAAGATCCTACATCAGTACTGGTTAAGCGGTGTGTACCCCTGCATTACCACCCCAACGGAAGCAGTGGAACACAATGATAGCTGATACTAGTTTGTGCCTGTCCTTTGTCTCATCTTCTGTCATAAGACTTGAATGAGCAGGTGTTCACTTCCCGGTTGACCGAGTCTGTGTTTATTATCAGTACTTCTGGTGGGCAGGCAGTGAGTTGAAGGCCCTCCCTAATAAATATAAATTACTCTTCTCAGACAGGTCATCCCCTGATGGCAGAACCCCTGTCATTTGATACCTCCCCCTCCTCTCCTTCTACCTCCTCCTTTCTTCTCTCCACCTCCCTGTCTCCCTCTCCCCCATCTGTCCCAGCGTCAGGTTGGCCCTGTCTTTCCTCCCCACCTCCCCCCTCTCCTCCTAGTGTCAGTGTAGCTCAGTCTGGCCTTGTCCCTCTCTGGATCACTACTCTGTCAACAGGGGCCCACTAGGGCCCTCAGAGCAGCTGCTAGAGTCAGGTTACAGGAAAGCATAGAGAAAGAGAGGGTGGAGGGCTGTGATCCCATTTTCTCCTCTTCCTTGTCATCCTCAGTCAAACCCACTGTCATGACATGGCCCTTTTGGGGTATAGCTAGTGGCTTCCCCCTCTCTCTCGCTCTCCTACACCCAGGTTCTGTTCTCAGGTCGTAAATTCCTGGCGGAGACTCTCTCCCCCTGGCCATGCAGAAAGAGACACATAGAGAAACAAAGGATTTCATATGGGGAACTCCTAAATCCCCAAAATGGGGATTTGATACAAAGTGTCCACTTGTGAGAAGGTGGGAATGATCCATGGACACTTAAGGGACGGGTATGACGAGTGTGTATCATTTGGTGACCTCAGAGAGGACAGGAAATACACATAACTATATCTCTGAATATGCACATTTCTCAATTATGGGGTTTGCATCTTATTCTTGTATAAAATGAATGAGTAAAGATGAAAATATTTGTGAAATTATGTAATATGATGTTAAACCTTTAATGTGAAAGAATTGTATTCTCTTTAAAGTCAGTGGCCCGCCCCCGTGAGCACAGACATGATCTGGCATCATGGAACAGCCCTTTTCTACTGTTATGAATAAAAACCACTCCTGAGGAAATCCTCTTCAGACCGCGCGTACCTCGGTCAGCTGAGGGGGCACAGGATTGAGTTTAGACTAAGCAAACCCGCAGCGTGAGCTGTGACTGCAAATAGTTGTCGAATTCCTAACCATACCACGTGGAGCATTGGCTACACGGCTGGAAATGGTTCAACTCTCAGACTATCGATCCCTACAGAATAAGAGCAAATCTTAGATCATAATTACTAGTCTGCAGCTAGAAGTTATGTCAACCTGGAATGTGGAGACCGACAACCGCCGAAACATCTATTTTATGAAAAAATGTCTGAATGGTACTCTGAAGTATCCATTCTAACCATGAAATACTTTGATCTTCAGGGAGGCAGAGAGAGAGACATTCCGACGAACTCTCCAACAGACAGAGGGACGATTCCAACAGAGATCATGATGACACACTGAGCGTAAATATATATTGATTGCAGTTATTCCCGAATGAGTGAGCGTTCATGTGCAAGGGATTAGCATTTCAATGAATATAATTATCAACTGTGTAGTGATTCCTGTTTTGTCTTTCCCGTCCTTTTCAGTCCACACCCACTTCCCATTGTCCACCAAGCCGTCATATCGGCTCAGCCCACTAGGGAACCTCCCCTATCATTTTCTTGTAACCATATCTACTGTTGGTTTGTTTATGCATTTCTGTGATCAGTTAGTTAGTTAGTAAATAAATGATTAAGACAATTGGTGTATGGATGATTCGTAGTAAAGGCTGGGTTTGTGCAGATAATCAACAATTTACGACGTTTGGAATGAGACTAACGTGAGGTAAAGAATAATTCATTAATTAGAAGACTAATTGATCAGATATTAAAATACATGAAGAGTTATATTAGGAAAATTACAACTTTGTAATCTGAAGATTTTCCTTGGTGCCCCGACTTCCTAGTTAATTACATTTACATGATTAGTTTAATCATGTAATAATAATTACAGAGAATTGATTTGATAAGATAACGGTCTTCACTTGATGCCAAAGCCACCATCTCTCAACTCTATCCTTATTGGTCTAAAGGGACAAAAGTTGCTAGTCTGGCTTTTGTGTGTGTTTTGGGGGGTTTCAGGTTTTAAACTAAAGGGGGGCTTCATATGGACAATAACCCTCTGCTTGGTGTTCCTGTCTGATTTTCTAATGTTAACCAATAAAATATTCTCCAATCTGCAGGACATCAATGTGCTTTAATTTGCTCAAAGTCAAAAAAAAACTTTATAATCTGTATTTTCATATTGATTTTAGAAAAATTATCCATTTGATAAAAGATAAGGACTTCAGTTCAGCTTCCACAAAATGTTGTGACTTATTCAGCTGGCCTTTGCACAGCATGTCATAGATTAGAACATACCATAGCACAGAGGAACTTTGGTGCGTCCAGCAGGGGCTGAGCCAGAATTTGTTAGGGGGAATAGGCCTAGAAAAATTGGATAGGCATTTTTTCTATTTGTTTATTACATTTATTTTGCGATGTGCACCGTATATTATTTCGTAATGCAATCATTTTATACCAGTGTATAGTACATGGAGCAACCTCGTCACATATACAAATACTTACCTATCCCAGCATATTAAAATAAGACAGTGTTAAGGATTTCCTCCTCTTCTTCCAAAGAGGAGAGGCGAAATGGATCGGAGGACCAATATGCGGCGTGGTAAATGTCCATGGTTCTTTTAATACGTAAATGTACACATGAACAACTGAATACAAACACAATAACCGTGAAAAACCTAAACAGCCTTATCTGGTGCAAACAAACACTGAGACAGGATCAATCACCCACGAAACACTCAAAGAATATGGCTGCCTAAATATGGTTCCCAATCAGAGACAACGATAAACACCTGCCTCTGATTGAGAACCACTCCAGGCAGCCATAGACTATTCTAGACAACCCCACTAACCACTATCCCATAACCTACAACAAACCCCTATACAAAACACACCACATAAATAACCCATGCCACACCCTGGCCTGATCAAAATAATAAAGAAAACGCAAAATACTAAGACCAGGGCGTGACAGACAGTAACTTTAGACCAGTTGCCAACTTGCCAACAACATAAAACTCATATTCAGGAACATATTAATCTCGATGGGCAAACAAGCCTATATTTGATGTTACCATTTATACCACGGAGGGCAGTAGTACTATAAAAAGGTACCTTACCTTGAGTAGACGTATCATAAGGCGTAACCTACATCACAAGGTGCAGACGGCGAGGCATTGAGTTGAATATGGTGTTGATTTCATCATAATCCAATGTATCTGTCAGTTGATGCTCAAAAGACAGCAAACTGAAGTGGTTCAGCCGGGCGCTTGTCATTGATGTATGAAGACGATTTTTTATCATCGTTGTTGTTGAGAAAAGTCTCACCACACTGCATGATGTCATTGGAAGTGTGATAATGATGCTTAACAGAGAGTTTATATTAGGGAATATATCATCAGGGAAAATATCATCAGGGCAGCTGTCAAGAACACTCATTATGGTGGAAAGGTCACTCTTTCCCATGTTCATTTTGCAACTCAACTGCTAAATCAAAACAGTGAATTCAGCATCCTCAATTGATATCGCATAATGATCGCATGTGGTCTTCAGCTGCTCTTTCAGGCCGCAGGTTTGGGATTCTTTAGAAAAGGAGGCTGCCTCTTGCATGATCCCACATGTCTTCTTGAAATCTTGAGTTTAACTCAGTAATCTGTCTAGAATATTGTTCCAAAATTGCCTCAGGTCACTGTCACTCTTGATGCTGGATGTTTTCCCTAATGAAGCTGTGACTACACTGTCAGACAATTTTACAGGCAGTTTTCACTGCCATGATGCGCTAACATCCCAATTTCTAATATCATGCTTAATCATCATCTCTTCAGTTAGCTTGAGAACTTTATCAAAGTCTCCCTCTGAGTTATCTCTGAACGTAGACAATCTGCTTTTGAGGATTTCAATTAAACCAATACAATCCATCACAGATAATGTTGAGCTTTGTAATCCCTTCGTAGCAAATTCCCTAGTGTCAAACAATTTACTCAACGAGACTAACAGGAATAAACACTTATTGTTCTGGATTTGTTGTAAGAGGGCATCCACTTCTAATTTGGTTTGTCCACACGCCGCTGAAAAATCTGCAAGAACCTCTAAAATGACATCGAGCAGTAACAGCACTTTACTCACAGACCCTGACTTTGAACTCCACCGTAAATCCGTGGAGATCATCCGATCTTTCTAGCTGGATACACGGTCGATCGGGATGCAACTCTTTCTGTACTTCTGTGAATAGAGCATGACTGTGGGATCCACTCATAAATGTGTGTAGCTGGTTTACTGTGTCAAAAACAGTTCTGACATGTCCTGACACTTTTGCCGCAGTGCACAGAACCAAATTAAAACGGTGGGAGATGCAATGCACATATAACACTTGCTTATATGTTTGCTTTAGTAGGACACGTCCCCCTCCTCTGTTCCCCGAACATGACTGAAGCACCACCGAAACAAAAACCCACACACAGAGTGGGATCCAACTCCAGGGGCTGCAACACCATGTATTTTCCGAGAAATTTTCCGAGAAGTTTCCATAAACCCAACAGCTCTTTCTTTAATCATTCCAGCATGAATGTATCGGATGCACACAGCAATAAGTTCTTGTTTAGATTGATATTTATATGAATCTGCTAGTATGGCAAAATACGTGGAAGGCGCAGAATGAACTTCAGCTTTTATCCTGCATAGAAACAATGGTGCTGCACACTCCAGCAACTCATTATGAATTTCGGGGCTCATAAGCGTGACATTGCGAGGTAGCTCATTAAGCCTGTTTTGTATTTCTTTTGTATTTCTCAGTCATACTTTGAGATGAAATTGAAGATTTCTAAAAAGTGACCTTTGTTGATTGCCTCTTCTGTTTCTCTATGCCCTCTGAGTGGAGTATCCAGCTTTGCACACATTAGGACCATATCTATGACCACTTTAACATGGGCACGGTTTCTTTCTATAAAATACATGTTTGCATCACCATGTATTTGGTTCAACACAGTCCCACAACTTCTAGGCCCATGGGTCGCCATGTAGGTTTCAAATTTTGCAAGGGCTCTAGCATGTAGTTTGCTATTCTCATGTTTGCAGCAAGCATTTCTTGTGAGTTTCCAGTTTTAAAATCCATCTCATACAAATCTGAATTAAAAATTTGCCCCAGGAAAGTGCCTACAAAACGTACAATAAATTGCATATTTTGCTTTACTATACTCGTTCCACATGAACTGGTCATACCACCTTGAAGAGAAGCAGCGTGATTTGCCATTTATCATACTTGAAGGGAACTTTGCTAGCTTTGGTTGACAGGCTGGTTCATCAACGGCAGACACATCTGTCGATGGACCTACTGCAGGTTCACCCCTACACGCAGCATCAGGAACGAGAGGAAATGGTGGGGTTGACAAGCATGCCTGGCTCAACGTGGCATTGGCGGTTGTGATGGCGATTGCGGTTGTTTCTATCCTGGCGCCATCTCATTCTGGAAGCTATCGGTAGATTGATTCAAATTATTTTCTGGCGCACACTCTTTTTCCTCCAGATGTCGTTTTTGAAAAACCTAGCGATCGACATTTGGTTTGCCACTGCTAGAACTCCTAAATTACCTTAGCTTGTGAGGCAATTTGAGTAAGCTAGCGTGATGGAGCTTGCTAGCTTATGCGCTACAAAGTTTATCCACGTGACGTTGCCAGGTTGTTCAGGTAAACCACCGTATTATTAAAAAAAATGTAACCAATAGTTGGAAGCCAACTTGATTGTCGCAGACTATTTCTTTGTTACATTATATTAAAATTACCCAAAGAAAATAAATCTCAAATGCATTTCTTTAAAAAATGTAATTTAGGCCTACCCGTGGCTGCGCCGCTGGTGTGCAGTACTGTATGTGTGTACATTTGCTCATATAATTATTAAGAGCAAATATACTGCTGGTAATCCAAATGTCACACACCAGCAATTCAGATGAGAAGTTCAGGTTTGGATTTATGTCAAACATACAGTCCATTCTACAGCATTGCAAGCTTGTTTGTTAGTACAGACCACAGACTTTCTTTCTATGTTTTCATGGCAAGCCATTAATTAATGCACAGTCAGTAATGCCAGAGATTAACGCCAGGAATATATATTGGGAAAGGGAGAGAGAGGGGGATATAGGGACGAGAGAGAGCGAAAAAGAGAGAGATTCATCAGTCTGTACACCTTTAGTTCCTGTCCCACCACCTCCTCCCCAGACAGTCGCGCCCCTGCAGCCCAACAGGAAGTCTGAGAGGAGAAGGAGATGGTGTCTTCTGGCTGGACAGACTCACAGTCTGTCATTACTGTCATGCCTCAGAGATACAGACATTAAGTCATTAAGGCATCTCTCTCTGTCTCTCTCTTTCTCTCTGCTAATGGCTCTCATGGTTAACAGCAATATCCACTTGGCAAAGAGGTAGACATATTTAGACACAAATCTTAGACCATAAACTATAAATGTAGCTAACTCCTTGGCTGTCATACACACTTAAAGTACATAAAAAATTAACAGTATACTGGGTCATCCTCCTTTTGTTTCGGTCCAGAGTCATGCCTCTTCTAAACCCCTCACCCCTCTTCTTCCCCTCTCCCCTCTTCTTCCCACCTGCAATATCCTGTCTGGTTTTCCTATCTCCACGGGACCATCCCTTCTGATTCTGGAGTTGGGAAAAGAAGCGTGCCTGACAAGCGAACCCTTCGTTAATGCATTGTGGGGATTGCAAAGGGAGGACTTGGACCCTGACACCTAATGCAGATGCTGTTGCCCATTTGTCTTGAGTAGTGGTGGAAAAAGTATCCAATTGTCATACTTGAATAAAAGCAAAGATACCTTAATAATAGATAATGACTCAAGTAAAAGTGAAAGTCCCCCAGTGAAATACTACTTCAGTAAAAGTATTTTGTTTAAAATATTCTTAAGTGTCAAAAGTAAAATGTAAGCAAACCAGATGGTACAATTTTCTTGTTTTTCAAATTTACAGACAGCCAGGGGCACACTCCAACACTCCAACACTCCAACACTCCAACACTCCAACACTCCAACATAATTTACAAACAAAGCATTTGTTTTTAGTGAGTCTGCCAGATCAGAGACAGTAGAGATGACCAGGGTAGTTCTCTTGATAAGTGTGTAGATTAGACCATTTTCCTGTTCTGCTAAGCATTCAAAAAGGAACATACTTTTGGGTGTCAGGGAAAATGTATGAAGTAGAAAGTATGTTGTTTTTTTGGTAGTGAAGTAAAAGTAAAAGTAGCCCAAAATATAAATAAAGTAAAGTACAGATACCCAAAAAAACGACTTAAGTAAAAGTTTAAAGTATTTTTAATTAAGTACTTTACCCCCCCTGTCTTGAATCAGATCAGACATTATTACACTAGTCTGCAAAGCTACAGGAAGTTCTCAACAGGACATCAATCATATCATCATAATCATCATAACCAGCCATTGATTTACAGTAGTGTTCATCTGAGTATGATCTGAGTGATCTCATCTAAGGACAGTAAGCAAAGTAGCAACCTGGCTATTTATTTAACCACATACAGTTTCATAGAAGACCCCACCCCACTGTACCTCACACACACACACACACACACACACACACACACACACACACACACACACACACACACACACACACACACACACACACACACACACACACACACACACACACACACACACACAAAATATCAGTTGGCTTCTGGAAACTTGTGAGGGATTATCAACATCAAAGTCAATATAAATGTCAGCCTGGCATCTATCTTTGGAAATGCCAGCAACCCTTTGCATATCCCCACCACACAACCAATACAGCCCAGTTATCACACACACACACACACACACAAACGCACGCACGCACGCACACACACACACACACACACATATACTGTACATACATACATAAATACATACATACATACATGCACACACACATACATGCACACACTGAAACACACACACATACTCACACACACACACACATACTCACACACACACACACACATACTCACACACACACAGATACACACACAAAAACACACAAGCAGCGAGAGGGGTGATTACTGCTGCTCTGGTGAGAGCATGGCTTTTGATCTCCTAACATATTGGAAAGCACTTAAAGGCGTCCCGCTCGCCAGCTGAGAGGCATAAATAGATGACATCACACCCAGACGGGGTCTCCTACCCAGCCCACTGTATCCAGGGGCTTCTCCTTGTGCCAATACCAATTAGATTAACACGATTATGTAAATCTCCCTCTCAGGTTGGCAGTCACTGTAATTTGGATTTATTTGAAGAATAACGTTTAAATGAAAAACTTTGTCTTTTCATTTGAAATTCCAATGGAGACCTAGACAGTCCTTTATGAACGGCAGATTGAATGGCTCACATTTTTTATTATTTTTTGAAAACTATTTTTAGATATCCACACTCATAGTAAATACGTGTTGAGAAGTTTCTGATAAACTATCATAACATTATATCCCACAACAAAAACATCCTACCCTATTCTATAGATCATGAAACTGAATGACTTTGAAGTCCATATTAATTCTATGCCCCCCCCCAATTGGCTTTGTTTACTCCACACTGAGAATGACCTCTAACGTCTGTTGACCTTTGAACCTCTCATCTCCCTCCAGGAACCCTGAATAGGTAACAGGAAACCATTGAGAGGTCACCCCCGCCCCATCTACATACTACCTGCCTCTGACCTGCAGCACCATGAGCTGTCAACCTGAACACACCGCATCTCCCCTGTCCATTCCTACCCCCTCCCACCTCCCCCTGTGACATAGGAAACATTAGAGGCACAAAGAATGAGTTCTTTGTCTAAACCCCTGACCCCAAAGACCCTCTATGTATCAGGACACAGAGATCGTCCTCCAAGAAACCTGAACTGTCTAACAGTTTAAAACAGCAAACTGAATGTAGCAGCATCCTCCATTCAATCCCCCCTCTTCAAATCCTATCATAGTAATATCCCATGCTGAACACCCTGACATCAGGTGCTGTAGGAGTCCTGGAGAGCAGGCAGTGTGCCCCCAGCGATGCGTTGTGCAGACCGCACAACCCTCTGGAGAGCCCTGGGTTTGCTGGCGGTGCAGTTGCTGTACCAGACGGTGATACAGCCCGACAGGATGCTCTCAATTGTGCATCTGTAAAAGTTTCTGAGGATCTTAGGGGCCAAGCCAAATTTCTTCAGCCTCCTGAGTTTGAAGAGGCTCTGTTGTGCCATCTTCACCACACTGTCTGTGTGGGTGGACCATTTCAGATTGTCAGTGATGTGTACGCCGAGGAACTTGAAGTGTCCAACCACCTAATTATTTCAACTGAGCTGTGATGCAGCACTGAAATCCATTGGCATTGGAAGCATGTACTGTATAGCTGAAGGACATATTTGGATGCAAGGATGTATTTTTGGGACAGTTTTTGGTTTGCCAATGAAACTTAATGTATTTCTTGAAGAAGTATGAGGATTTGGTGGAAGTTAATGGATAAAGGAAATATGTTGCAGGAGTGTGTTACTGACTCTAGAGAGTGTTACTGGCTCTAGAGAGTGTTACTGACTCTAGAGAGTGTTACTGACTCTAGAGAATGTTACTGAATCTATAGAGTGTTACTGGCTCTAGAGAGTGTTACTGACTCTAGAGAATGTTACTGAATCTATAGAGTGTTACTGGCTCTAGAGAGTGTTACTGACTCTAGAGAATGTTACTGGCTCTAGAGAGTGTTGCTGACTCTAGAGAGTGTTATTGGCTCTAAAGAGTTACTGGCTATAGAGAGTGTTACTGAATCTAGACAGTGTTACTGATTCCAGAGAGTGTTACTGATTCCAGAGAGTGAAAAAGTCTCTGGAGAGTGTTATCGACTGTAGAGAATGTTACTGACAATAGAGAGAGTTAATGACTCTAGAAGGTGTTACTGGCTCTAGAGAGTGTTACTGACAATAGAGAGTGTTACTGACAATAGAGAGTGTTACTGACAATAGAGAGTGTTACTGACTCTAGAAAGTGTAACTTGCTCTAGAGAGTGTTACTGACAATAGAGAGTGTTACTGACAATAGAGAGTGTTAATGACTCTAGAGAGTGTTACTGACAATAGAGAGTGTCACTGACAATAGAGAGTGTTACTGACAATAGAGAGTGTTACTGACTCTAGAAAGTGTAACTTGCTCTAGAGAGTGTTACTGGCTCTAGAGAGTGTTACTGAACCTAGAGAGTGTTACTGTCTCTAGAGAGTGTTACTGTCTCCAGAGATTATTACTGAATATAGAGACTGTTACTGAATCTAGAGAGTGTTACTGACTCTAGAGAGTGTTACTGAATCTAGAGTGTAACTGACTCTAGAGAGTGTTACTGAATCTAGAGAGTATTATTGTCTCTAGAGAGTGTTACTGAATCTAAAGAGTTTTACTGTCTCTGGAGAGTGTTACTGTCTGTAGAGGATGTTACTGTCTCTAGAGAGTGTTACTGGCTCTAGAGAGTGTTACTGGCTCTAGAGAGTGTTACTAGCTCTAGAGAGTGTTACTGACTCTAGAGAATGTTACTGGCTCTAGAGAGTGTTGCTGACTCTAGAGAGTGTTATTGGCTCTAAAGAGTTACTGGCTATAGAGAGTGTTACTGAATCTAGAGAGTGTTACTGACTCTAGAGAGTGTTACCAAATCTAAAGAGTTCCACTGACTCTAGAGAGTGTTACTAGTTCTAGAGAGTGTTACTGACTCTAGAGAGTGTTACTAGTTCTGGAGAGTGTTACTGACTCTACAGAATGCTACTAGTTCTATTTAATTAGCAAATTTACCACACACTAGTGGGAAGTCTACAGCAACAAATTCCATCCTGTAAGGAAGGACATACATCCCTTAAGTTATTACTGACAGTAGTATAAGTGGATGGATAGTGTTGTTGTGTTATTTCTCAAGACGATAAGGCTACATAATTGCATCAACACTTAGTCATTTATGTCATGACATTGAGTCAATTTCATTCATTCTCTCACAGATGCTTTCTTATCTAGATGACTTAGATGCATGACAAACAATGCATTTACAATTATCAAACCAAAACATGCCATTATTAGCTGACATCTCAGTACAGTGCAGACAAACAGTTGAAGTCGGAAGTTTACATACACCTTAGCCAATTATATTTAAACTCAGTTTTTCACAATTCCTGACATTTAATCCTTGTAAAAAGTCCCTGTTTTAGGTCAGTTATGATCACCACTTTATTTTAAGAATGTGAAATGTCAGAATAATAGTAGAGAGAATGATTTATTTCAGCATTTACTTCTTTCATCACATTCCCAGTGGGTCAGAAGTTTACATACACTCAATTAGTATTTGGTAGCATTACCTTTAAATTGTTTAACATGGGTCAAACGTTTCGGGTAGCCTTCCACGAGCTTCCCACAATAAGTTGTTGGCCCATTCCTCCTGACAGAGCTGATGTAACTGAGTCAGGTTTGTAGGCCTCCTTGCTCGCACACACTTTTTCAGTTCTGCCCACAGATTTTCTATAGGATTGAGGTCAGGGCTTTGTGATGCCACTCCATTACCTTGACTTTGTTGTCCTTAAGCCATTTTCACACATCTTCGGAAGTATGTTTGGTGTCATTATCCATTTGGATGACCCTTTTGTGACCAAGCTTTAACTTCCTGACTGATGTCTTGAGATGTTGCTTCAATATATCCACATAATTTTCTTTCTCATGATGCCATCTATTTTGTGAAGTGCACCAGTCCCTCCTGCAGCAAAGCACCCCCACAACATAATGCTGCCAACCTCATCCATCACGGTTGGGATGGTGTTCTTCGGCTTGCAAGCCTCCCCATTTTTCTTCCAAACATAATGATGGTCATTATGGCCAAACAGTTCTATTTTTGTTTCATCAGACCAGAGGACATTCCTCCAAAAAGTATGTTTTTGTCCCCATGTGCAGTTGCAAACTGTAGTCTGGCTTTTTTATGGCGGTTTTGGAGCAGTGGGCTGAGCGGCCTTTCAGGTTACGTCGATATAGGACTCGTTTTACTGTGGATATTGATACTTTTGTACCTGTTTCCTCCAGTATCTTCACAAGGTCCTTTGGTGTTGTTCTGGGATTGATTTGCACTTTTCACTCCAAAGTACATTCATCTCTAGGAGGCAGAACACATCTTCTTCCTGAGCGGTATGATGGCTGCGTGTACTATTGTTTGTACAGATAAACGTGGTACTTTCAGGCCTTTGGAAATTGCTCTCAAGGATGAACCAGACTTGTGGAGGTCCACCATTTTTTTCTGAGATCTTGGCTGATTTCCCCATGGTGGCGGTGGGGTTATGGTATGGGCAGATATTCCACAATCAACAGCCTGATCAACCCTATTCAAGGGCAAATGGTGGTCACACCAGATACTGACTGTTAATCCACGCCCCTACTTTTTCCCCCTCCCCATAATACAATACGGTCCCTCCTCAAATCAAAATCAAATCAAGTCAGATTTTATTGGTCACATACACATGGTTAGCAGATGTTAATGCGAGTGTAGTGAAATGCTTGATGTTGTTGATAGCCCTAGCTGCACATTAGCGAGCTGTCCCTCCAGGCCTCAGCTGTGACCGGTTGTCATTAGAGGCACACAGCACCTGAGGAAGTACAGGAGAGGGTTTGATAGCTGCTCTGTCTGCCGGCTGGAGTGAGTGTGTAACTGGGTTTTTCTTTATGATTTTCTCTTTATGATTGTGATCATTGCTTCACACATACACAGCCCCCTCTCAGTGTTCAGAACCAGAGACAGCTGGGACTTTAAACTGAAGAGTAGAGAGAGAGAGAGAGAGAGAGAGAGAGAGAGAGAGAGATCCTGCCATCGGTCACTACTCTGCATTCCTCTGCTCCCAAAACACAGTCAACCAACCAGCTCCCTCCCTCAGGGCCCCTGTGAGAATGTGTGTGTGGAGAAACCACTGGTGGCTAATTACAGCTCTCTCTCATCACCAGTAAAACCAGACAAGAGCTCCAGAGTTCTCAACCATGGTCGTGTGTGTGGGGACAGGGACCATTACTGCGGCATGATGTGCTAATGTCTTTAATGGCTGCTGCTTAATCCACCACCTCGTTATTCACCATAGAGACTTGACATTTTGCTCTTTGTTGAACATTAAACAGTTGGCAAGAAAGAGAGAGAGAGAGAGCATGAGAGAGAGAGAGAGAGAGAGAGAAAGAGCATGAGAGAGAGAGAGAGAGAGAGAGAGCATGAGAGAGAGACAGAGAGACAGAGAGAGAGAGAGAGAGAGAGAGAGAGAGAGATACATAGAGTGAGATACAGAGAGAGAGAGAGAGAGAGAGAGAGAGAGAGAGAGAGAGAGAGAGAGAGAGAGAGAGAGAGAGAGAGAGAGAGAGAGCATGAGATGAGAGAGAGAGCATGAGAGAGAGAGACAGAGAGACAGAGAGAGAGAGAGAGAGAGAGAGAGAGAGAGAGAGAGAGAGAGAGCGAGAGAGAGAGAGATACAGAGAGAGAGAGAGAGAGAGAGAGAGGGAGAGAGAGAGAGAGACATAGAGTGAGATACAGAGAGAGAGAGAGAGAGAGAGACAGAGAGAGAGACAGAGACAGAGAGAGAGACAGAGAGAGAGACAGAGACAGAGAGAGAGACAGAGAGAGAGACAGAGAGAGACAGAGAGAGAGAGAGACAGAGAGAGAGAGATACAGAGAGAGAGAGAGACAGAGTGAGATACAGAGAGAGAGAGAGAGACAGAGAGAGAGACAGAGAGAGAGACAGAGACAGAGAGAGAGAAAGAGCGAGAGAGAGAGAGATACAGAGAGAGAGAGAGAGCGAGAGTGAGATACAGGGAGAGAGAGACAGAGAGAGAGACAGAGAGAGAGACAGAGAGAGAGACAGAGACAGAGAGAGAGAGAGAGAGAGCGAGAGAGAGAGAGAGAGAGATACAGAGAGAGAGAGACATAGAGTGAGATACAGAGAGAGAGAGAGAGAGAGAGAGAGAGAGAGAGAGAGAGAGAGAGAGAGAGAGAGAGAGAGACAGAGACAGAGAGAGAGAGAGAGAGAGAGAGAGAGAGAGAGTGAAAACATTCTCAGGAGGGGACAGGACTAAACATCTGGACCAGACTCACTGTCCAAAAGTACCTAGTGTAAATCATGCATGTGCAAACTCAGCACTTTAACTTCTGAGTGTCATTCCAATGTAATCAAATGCATTTCGGAAGCATTATTTACATGACATACAAGTAACTTACTCATAAATCATGTTTCTGCAAAGGGCATACACTACAGTAGGCCTGGGCTACAGCTGCCAACAGCACTATAACACATAGTCTTTCCTTGAAAGTTATTTAAATCTCAGGGCACATATACATCACATCACATCACATGAGCAGGCCAAGTGCAGGGCCAGGGTCAATTTACAAGCGTATAATGAGCGGATGTAGACCTGGCAGAGAATAATCCAGATTTCCTCTCTCGTCTTTTATAAATCTAAACTAATCAAGATATAGGGGTAATTATTGGCTTCCTGAGTGGAGTGACTGCAGAGCTTTGGTCTGACCTAGATCTGCCACTGTGTGTGCGTGTGTGTGTGTATGTATGTGTGTGACCTGAGTTTCAGGTTTCCCCTCACTGAATGAATGAATGAGCTTCCTGTCATTCTGAAGGCTGCCCCGAAGGCCTGTGGCCTACCATCCTACCCTGGCCTGGATGAAAACACACACACCCAGGGGTCATTTTTAGTTTCTATTTTAGTTTCGTCAGATCACAAAACAGTTGCCACGTGGCTACAGAATCTCTGGAGTTTTTTTTTTGCATGCTTCAAACGAGATTCAAGGTGGGCTTTCTTGAGTAATGGCTTCCTTTTAGCCTCCCTACCATACATGCCAGATTTGTGGAGTGCTTTGAATATTGTTGTCACATGTACACAAAGCCTGTAGCTATTTGAAAGTTGCCATTGGACTCTTGGTAGCCTCTTTGATCAGTATCCTACTTGGTCAGTCATCCAGTTTGGAGGGATGGCTTGGTGTTGGCAGGGTCTGGGTGGTGCCATACACCTTCCACTGCTTAATAATCGTCTTGACTGTGCTCCAAGGGATATTCAAGTCCTTTGAAATATTGTTATGCCCATCCCCTGATCTGTGCCTTTTCACAACTTTGTTCGGGAGTTCTTTTGATTGCTGTTTGGTGCTCATAGTTGAGTGTTTGCTTTGCAATTCACTACACAGCAGAGGGAACCTTCAGGAACTGCTGAATTTATCCTGAAATCATGGGAATAATAATTTAGGACTGCTAGATCATTTAGGACTGCTATTACAAGGGGTGTGGAGGCTAAAATCATAAAATCATGAAATAAATGTCATTTGGAAATTGTGGGGTAGGATGTGTAGATTAATGGGGAAAAACGATTTGAATGCATTTTAATTCCAGGCTGTAAGGCAACAAAAGGTGAACATTTTGAAAGGAGGGGTCGACTTTCTATAGCACTGTATGTGTGTACAGTTGAAGTCGGAAGTTTACATACACCTTAGCCAAATACAATTAAACTCAGTTTTTCACAATTCCTGAAATTTAATCCTCGTAAAAAGTCCCTGTCTTAGGTCAGTTAGGATCACCACTTTATTTTAACAATGTGAAATGTCAGAATAATAATAGAGAGAATGATTTATTTCAGCTTTTACTTCTTTCATCACATTCCCAGTGGGTCAGAAGTTTACATACACTCAATTAGTATTTGGTAGCATTGCCTTTAAATGGTTTAACTTGGGTCAAACATTTCGGGTAGCCGTCCACAAGCTTCCCACAATAAGATGAGTAAATATTGGCCCATTCCTCCTGACAGAACTGGTGTAACTGAACCAGGTTTGTAGGCATCCTTGCTCGCACATGCTTTTTCAGTTCTGCCCACAAATTTTCTATGGAATTGAGGTCAGGGCTTTGTGTAGGCCACTCCAATACCGTGACTTTTTTGTCCTTAAACCATTTTGCCACAACTTTGGAAGTATGCTTGGGGTCATTGTCCATTTGGAAGACCAATTTGCAACCAAGTTTTAACTTCCTGACTGACGCCTTGAGTTGTTGCTTCAATATATCCACATAATTTTCCTTCCACATGATGCCATCTATTTTGTGACGTGCACCAGTCCCTCCTGCAGCAAAGCACCCCACGACATGATGCGGCCTCCACAACATGATGCTGCCACCCCTGTCCAAAAAGTACGATCTTTGTCCCCATGTGCAGTTGCAAACCGTAGTCTGGCTTTTTTATGGCGGTTTTGGAGCAGTGGCTTCTTCCTTGCCGAGTGGCCTTTCAGGTTATGTCGATATAGGGCTCGTTTTACTGTGGATATAGATACTTTTGTACCTGTTTCCTCCAGCATCTTCACAAGGTCCTTTGCTGTTGTTGATTTGCACTTTTCTCACCAAAGTACGTTCATCTCTAGGAGACAGAACTCCTTCCTGAGCGGTATGACGGCTGTGTGGTCCCATGGTGTTTATACTTGCGTACTATTGTTTGTACAGATGAACATGATACTCTCAGGCCTTTGGAAATTGCTCCCAAGGATGAACCAGACTTGTGGAGGTCCACCATTTTTTTCGGAGGTCTTGGCTGATTTCTTTTGATTTTCCCGTGATGTCAAGCAAAGAGGCACTGAGTTTGAAGGTAGGCCTTGAAATACACCTCCACTTTACTCAAATGATGTCAGAAGCTTCTAAAGCCATGACATCATTTTCTGGAATTTTCCAAGCTGTTTAAAGGCACAGTCAACTTAGTGTATGTAAACTTCTGACCCACTGGAATTGTGATACAGTGAGTTATAAGTGAAATAATCTGTCTGTAAACAATTGTTGGAAAAATTACTTGTGTTATGCACAAAGTAGCTGTCCTAACTGACTTGCCAAAACTATAGTTTGTTAACAAGAAATTTGTGGAGTGGTTGAAAAACTAGTTTTAATGACTCCAACCTAAGTGTATGTAAACTTCCGACACATTAGGGGCGGACTGCTAGATGGTGAAGTGTGATTCATCCCTTCAGAGAATGCATTTCCACTGTGTTGTGTTCAGTAATATGGTGTCGTAGCTCAGTTGAGTATTGAATACTGTTGCTTTAAGAATGTATCAGGCACGTTGTGCGTGAACAGAGGTGTGAGGATTGGATGTGTGAGTTTTGTACGAGTTGTTAACATGTTGATCTGAAGTAATGACGTTCAGTTTAATTGCACAACAAGCCTCCGTGCATTTGTAACACACTGCTCCAGAGTCCAATGGCGGCAAGCTTTACACCACTCGAGCCGACACTTGGCTTTGCGCATGGTGATCTTAGGCTTTTGTGCGGCTTCTCGGCCATGGAAACCTATTTCATGAAGCTCCTAACGAACAGTTCTTGTGCTGACGTTGCTTCCAGAGGCAGTTTGGAACTCAGTAGTGTGTGTTGCAACTGAGGATGGATGATTTTTACGTGCTACGCACTTCAGCACTCTGCGTTCCCTTTCTGTGAGTTTGTGTGGCCTACCACTTTGTGGCTGAGCCGTTGTTACTCCTAGACATTTCCACTTCACAATAACAGCACTTACAGTTGACCGGGGCAGCTTTAGCAGGGCAGAAATTTGGTGAACTCACTTGGAAAGGTGGCATCCTATGACAGTGCCACATTGAAAGTCACTGAGCTCTTCAGTAAGGCCAATGTTTGTTTATGGAGATTGCATGGCGGTGTGCTCGATTTTATACACCTGTCAGCAACGGGTTGGGCTGAAATAGCCGAATACACTAATTTGAAGGGTTTTGCTTTTGTATATATATTGTATATCACTGAGTGTATAAAAAATGAAGAACACCTGCTCTTTCCATTACATAGACTTGACAGGTGAATCCAGGTGAAAACTATGATCCCTTATTGATATCACTTCAGTCAGTGTAGATCAAGGGGAGGAGACTGGTTAAAGAAAGATCTTTAAGCCTTCAGACAATTGAGACATGGATTGTCTATATGTGCCTTTCAGAGGGTGACAAAAAATGTAAGTGCCTTTGAAATGGGTATGGTAGTAGGTGCCAGGTGCACCGGTTTGCATCAAGAAATAAAGCTGCCGGGTTTTTCGTGCACAATAGTTTCCCGTGTGTATCAAGAATGGGCCACCACCCAAAGGACATTACAGTCAACTTGACACAACTGTGGAAAGCATTGTAGTCAACATTTTCTTCTCTTTTCTGGACGCATATGTAGGTCTTGTGTTGGGCCAGGCAAGCTGGCTGGTCGGTTTCCTCTTGTATTCTTTCCACTGCTAGCTGGGCTGCTGGGTTTCTCTCCACCAGAGGTAATGATGGCCTAATTTCTGGCTGAGATTCGGAGAGGAACAGGAAATTCTATAGCCCTCCTCAGAGCAGCGGTTACATTACTGGGAGACACCACTAATATAGACTGGTGCCGGCCTGGAAGTCTGTCTCCCTCTCCTTCCCTCTAACACTGTTCCCTTCTCTCAATCTCTTTCTCTGTAGCTCTCTCATTCTCTCTTTCCTTCAATCTAACTCTCTCTTCTCCCCGTCTCTCTCTTTCTCTCTCTCACTTTTTCTCTCTTTCCTTCATAATCATTCTCTCTCTGTCTTGCCATCTTTCTAGTTCTCTCTACTCTCTTTCTCTCTCTCTCTCTCTCTCTCTCTCTCTCTCTCTCTCTCTCTCTACTCCCTGACTCTTTCCCTCTGACCATCAGAGAAAGATTCTGAAACATTATAGGGCTAACCAGTTTTCCATTGATGCACATAGTCACAAAGATACAACAATGCACTATTATAATAATTTCATTACTTTTAAGATGGAGAGTGAGTGAGCGAGCGAGAGAGAGAAAGAGAGAGAGAGAGAGAGAGAAAAGAGGGGGCTTTGACATTTACTTTCTTTGCTTTGATTCCGTTCAGCCCATTTTCCCCAAATTTACCATGTGACGGAATAAATTGCCAGTAAATGGTAAATTCTCTGACTTTGTCATCCTTACTCGTACCTACAGTCCCATACCTCTTTCACTCCACAGGGAGTTGAGTTGTAGCAGGGTGTTGCGTTCCCTCTTTCTGGAGGCGTAAGTAACACTCTCTCATTCTCTCTTTCCTTCAATCTAACTCTCTCTACTCCCCTGTCTCTCTTTTTCTCTCTCACTTTTTCTCTCTTTCCTTCATAATCAATCTCTCTCTCTGTCTTGCCGTCTATCTAGTTCTCTCTACTCTCTCTCTCTCTCTCTCTCTCTCTCTCTCTCTCTCTCTCTCTCTCTCTCTCTCTCTCTCTCTCTCTCTCTTTCCCTGACCATCAGAGAAAGATGACTCTTTCCCTCTGACCATCAGAGAAAGATTCTGAAACATTATAGGGCTAACCAGTTTGAAACATTATAGGGCTAACCAGTCTGAAACATTATAGGGCTAACCAGTCTGAAACATTATAGGGCTAACCAGTCTGAAACATTATAGGGCTAACCAGTTTGAAACATTATAGGGCTAACCAGTCTGAAACATTATAGGGCTAACCAGTCTGAAACATTATAGGGCTAACCAGTTTGAAACATTATAGGGCTAACCAGTCTGAAACATTATAGGGCTAACCAGTTTGAAACATTATAGGGCTAACCAGTTTGAAACATTATAGGGCTAACCAGTCTGAAACATTATAGGGGGCTGCCCAGTTTGAAACTTATAGGGCTAACCAGTAAACATTATAGGGCTAACCAGTTTGAAACATTATAGGGTCTGAAACATTATAGGGCTAACCAGTTTGAAACAGTCTGAAACATTATAGGGCTGCCCAGTTTGAAACATTATAGGGCTAACCAGTTTGAAACATTATAGGGCTAACCAGTCTGAAACATTATAGGGCTAACCAGTCTGAAACATTATAGGGCTAACCAGTTTGAAACATTATAGGGCTAACCAGTTTGAAACATTATAGGGCTGCCCAGTTTGAAACATTATAGGGCTAACCAGTTTGAAACATTATAGGGCTAACCAGTTTGAAACATTATAGGGCTAACCAGTCTGAAACATTATAGGGCTAACCAGTTTGAAACATTATAGGGCTAACCAGTTTTTCATCGATGCACATAGTCACAAAGATACTACAATGCACTATTATAATAATTTCATTACTTTTAAGATGGCACCGGAGAAGAAGGCAGATGTTTTACGTGCCCCCAGCGGATTGTATTTTTTTGTTTATTTGCGTTTGTTTGTAACCTGTTTTTTAAACTTATTTTGTACATAATGTTGCCGCTACCATCTCCTATAACCAAAAATAGTTCTAGACATCAGGACTGCGATTACTCACCACAGACAAGCAGAATCCTTTTTTTTCCTTTCACGACTCTGACAAGCCTGACGCGAATAATATACTGCTTCCTCGGGAACAGGCCCCGATCCCATGATCTGCGTGAAGAGGAGGCAGAGATGGAGGGGGCGAAGGTCGGGCTGCCTTCTGAGAATTTGTAGGCGATCGAATAAACCCCCACTTCCCTCCATTCTGCTAGCCAACGTGCAATCTTTGGAGAATAAAATCGACGAGTTAGCCGGGGACTTTAATGCAGGGAAACTTAAATCCATTTTACCAAATTTCTATCAGCATGTTAAATGTGCATCCAGAGGAAAAATAACTCTGGACCACCTCTACACCACACACAGAAATGCATACAAAGCCCTCCCTCGCCCTCCATTTGGCAAATCTGACCATAATTCTATTCTCCTGATTCCTGCTTACAAGCAATAATTTAAGCAGGAAGCACCAGTGACTAGATCAATAAAAAAGTGGTCAGAGGAAGCAGATGCTAACCTACCGGACTGTTCTGCTAGCACAGACTGGAATATGTTCCGGGATTCCTCCAATGGAATTGAGGAGTACACCACATCTGTCATTGGCTTCATAAATAAGTGCATTGATGACGTCGTCCCCACAGTGACCATATGTACATACCCCAACCAGAAGCCATGGATTACAGGCCACATCCGCACTGAGCTTAAGGCTAGTGTTGCCTCTTCCAAGGAGCAAGACTCTAACCCGGAAGCTTATAAGAAATCACGCTATGCCCTACGAAGAACCATCAAACAGGCAAAGCATCAATACAGGACTAAGATCGAATCATACTACACCGGCTCTGACGCTTGTCGGATGTGGCAGGGCTTGAAAACCATTAGACTACAAAGGGAAGTACAGCCGAGAGCTGCCCAGTGATACGAGCCTACCAGACGAGCTAAACTCCTTCTATGCTCGCTTCGAGGCAATTTACACTGAAACATGCATGAGAGCACCAGCTGTTCCGGAAGACTGCGTGATCACGCTCTCTGCAGCCAATGTGAGTAAGAACTTTAAACAGGTCAACATTCACAAGGCCGCAGGGCCAGATGGATTACCAGGACGGGTACGGCGAGCATGCGCTGACCAACTGGCAAGTTTCTTCACTGACTTTTTCAACCTCTCCCTGTCCGAGTCTGTAATATCAACATGTTTTAAGCAGACCACCATAGTCCCTGTGCCCAAGAACACTAAGTTAACCTGCCTAAATGACTACCGACCTGTAGCACTCATGTCTGTAGCCAAGACGTGCTTTGAAAGGCTGGTCATGGCTCACATCAACAACATCATCCCAGAAACCCTAGACCCACTCCAATTTGCATACCGCCCCAACAGATCCACAGATGATGCAATCTCTATTGCACTCCACATTGACCTTTCCCACCTGGACAAAAGGAACACCTATGTGAGAATGCTATTCATTGACTACAGCTCAGCATTCAGTTCCATAGTGCCCTCAAAGCTCATTAATTTAACTAGGCAAGTCAGTTAAGGACAAATTCTTATTTTAAATGACGGCCTAGGAACTGTGAGCTAACTGCCTTGTTCAGGGGCAGAACGACAGATTTTTACCTTGTCAGCTCGGGGATTCGATCTTGCAACCTTTCAGTTACAAGTCCAATGCTCTAACCACTTGGCTACCTGCCAACCGCTAAGGACCCAGGGACTAAACACCTCCCTCTGCAACTGGATCCTGGCCTTCCTGAAGGGCCGCCCCCAGGTGGTAAGGGTAGGTGACAACACATCCACCATGCTGATCCTCAACACAGGGGTCCCTTAGGGGTGTGTGCTCAGTCCCCTCCTGTACTCCCTGTTCACTCATGACTGCACAGCCAGGCACGTGCAGTCCTACACCATGATTCAATTTGCCGATGACACAACAGTGGTAGGCCTGATCACCGACAACGACAAGACAGCCTATAGGGAGGAGGTCAGAGACCTGGTCGAGTGGTGCCAGGACAGCAAGCTCTCCCTCAACGTGATCAAGACAAAGGATATGATTGTGGACTACAGGAAAAAGAGGACCAAGCACACCCTCATTCTCATTGACGGGGCTGCTGTGGAGCAGGTTGAGAGCTTCAAGTTCCTTGGTGACCATATCACCAACAAACTACCATGGTCCAAGCACACCAAGACAGTCGTGAAGAGGGCACGACAAAACCTATTCCCCCTCAAGAGACTGAAAAGATTTGGCATGGATCCTCAGATCCTCAAAGTTTCTACAGCTGCACCATCGAGAGCATCACTGCCTGGTATGGCAACTGCTCGGCCTCCAACAGCAAGGCAGTGCGAACAGCCCAGTACATCACTAGGGGCAAGCTTCCTGACATCCAGGACCTCAGTACCTGGCGGTGTCAGTGATAGGCCCTAAAGATGGTCAAAGACTCCAGCCACCCTAGTCATAGACTGTTCTCTCTGTTACAGCAGTGCAAGTAGTACTGGAGTGCCAAGTCTAGGTCTAAGAGGTTTCTAAACAGCTTCTACCCCCAAGCCATAAGACTCCTGAACATCTAGTCAAATGGCTACCCAGACCATTTGCAGTGCCCCCCCACCCCCTCTTTACACCACTGCTACTCTCTGTTGTCATCTATGTATGCACAGTCACTTTAATAACTCTACCTACATGTACATACTACCTCAACTAAACGGTGCCTCCGTACATTGACTCTGTATCCATACCCCCCCCCCTTTATATAGTCTAGCTATTATTATTTTACTGCTGCTCTTTAATTACTTTTATCTCTTATTCTTATCCTTATTTTGTTAAACTGCATTGTTGGTTAGGGGCTCATAAGTAAGCTTTTCACTGAACACCTGTTTTATTCGGTGCATGTGACTAATACAATTTGATTTGATGTGATTCATTTTCTTACGTACCCCATTATATGTTTACAAAAAAATCAAGGGACAACTACTAATTTTAACATGACCTTATTTGTCAAAACTGCTCAATTTAAATTTGGACAGTCAGACTGCAGAAACTAGGCTTGAGTTGCCAACAAGACTCTGGCAAAGGCTCTAGCGAGGCCTCCCCAGAATGTTAACACGCTTCAGGAGCACATTATCCATCTCTCCTACATCCAAGCCTTCCAAGCCTTCCCGCTCAGCCCGGCCAAAACTGATATTAGAAAGATAAAGTCTTTTGAAGGGGGTCTGGCTTGGTCCTCCATTGAGGCTGGCACACTTGGTGGTGTTAAATCACAGAGTTTGACAGGTCTAGTCTGCAGCTGACAGACATGCGAGGGATGGTAAACCACACTAAACACACACTATCACCCCTGCCAATACAAATCCAATACAGGCCTGCCTTACCACCGCTGAACACATGCATGATGCACACATTGAAACACATGCAAGAACGCAGGCGCTCGTGCACACACAAACAAATACCTGGATCCTGGATCAGACTGACAGCACAGTCAGTCACAGACAAGTCACCCTCACCCTGCACACACAGGCACAAATACACTGACTCTGGATCAGATTGACTCCCGAACACCTAATCAAATGGCTACCCAGACTATTTGCATTGCCCCCCTTTTGTACACTGCTGCTACTCTCTGTTGTTATTATCTTTGCATAGTCACTTTAATAACTCTACCCACATGTACATAATACCTCAACTAACCGGTGCCCCTGCACATTGACTCTGTACCGGTACCCCCTGTATATAGCCTCCACATTGACTCTGTACCGGTACACACCTGTATATAGTCTCGCTATTGTTATTTTACTGCTGCTCTTTAATTTCTTGTTACTTTTATCTCTTATTCTTATCTGTATTATATTTTTTTTACTGCATTGTTGGTTAGGGGCTCGTAAGTAAGCATTTCACTGTAAGGTCTACTACACCTGTTGTATTCGGCGCATGTGACTAATAAAATTTGATTTGATTTGAAGTCCCCCCCTCCTCCCTGCACACACATGCACAAAATACACTGATCCTGGATCAGATTGACAATATAGTCAGTCACAGACAAGTCACCCCCCTCCCCACACACACACACCACACTTAATTTTTAAAAATGTATTTCACCTTTATTTAACCAGGTAGGTTAGTTGAGAACAAGTTCTCATTTACAACTGCGACCTGGCCAAGATAAAGCAAAGCAGTTCGACACATACAACAACAAAGAGTTACACATGGAATAAACAAACATACAGTCAATAATACAGTAGAAAAAGTCTACATAGAGTGTGTGCAAATGAGGTAAGATAAGGGAGGTAAGGCAATAAATAGGCCATGGTGGCAAAGTAATTACAATATACCAATTAAACAATGGAGTGATAGATGTGCAGAAGATGAATGTGCAAGTAGAGATACTGGGGTTTAAAGGAGAAAGATAAATAAATAAATAAATACAGTATGGGATGAGGTAGTTGGATGGGCTATTTACAGATGGACTTATGTACAGGTGCAATGAACTGTGAGCTGCTGGTGCTTAAAGCTAGTGAGGGAGATGTGAGTCTCCAGCTTCAGTGATTTTTGCAGTTCGTTCCAGTCATTGGCAGCAGAGAACTGGAAGGAAAGGCAGCCAAAGGAGGAATTTGCTTTGGGGGTGACCAGTGAGATATGCCTGCTGGAGCGCCTGCTACGGGTGGGTGCTGCTATGGTGACCATTGAGCTGAGATAAGGCGGGGCTTTACCTAGCAAAGACTTGTAGATGACCTGGAGCCAGTGGGTCTGGCGACGAGTATGAAGCGAGGGCCAGTCAACGAGAGCGTACAGGTCGCAGTGGTGGGTAGTATATGGGGCTTTGGTGACAAAACGGATGGCACTGTGATAGACTGCATCCAATTTCTTGAGTAGAGTGTTGGAGGCTATTTTGTGAATGACATCGCCGGAGTCGAGGATCGGTAGGATGGTCAGTTTTACAAGGTTATGTTTGGCAGCATGAGTGAAGGATGCTTTGTTGCGAAATACGAAGCTGATTCTAGATTTAATTTTGGATTGGAGATGCTTAATGTGAGTCTGGAAGGAGAGTTTACAGTCTAGCCAGACACCTAGGTATTTGTAGTTGTCCACATATTCAGAACCGTCCAGAGTAATGATGCTGCAGGGGCGGGTAGGTGCGGGCAGCTATCAGTTGAAGAGCATGCATTTATTTTACTTGCATTTAAGAGCAGTTGGAGGCCACGGATGGAGAGTTATATGGCATTGAAGCTTGTTTGGAGGTTAGTTAACACAGTGTCCAAAGAGGGGCCAGAAGTATACAGAATGGTGTCGTCTGCGTAGAGGTGGATTAGAGAATCACCAGCAGCAAGTGCAAGTCATTGATGTATACAGAGAAGAGAGTCGGCCCGAGAATTGAACCCTGTGGGACCCCATAGAGACTGTCAGAGGTCCGGACAACAGGCCCTCCGATTTGACACAATGAACTCGATCAGAGAAGTAGTTGGGTCTGCCGATAAGAATGTGGTGATTGAGAGCCTTGGCCAGGTCGATGAGTACAGCTGCACAGTAATCTCTATTATCGATGGCGGTTATGATATCGTTTAGGACCTTGAGCGTGGCTGAGGTGCACCCATGACCAGCTCTGAAACCAGATTGCATAGCGGAGAAGGTACAGTGGGATTCAAAATGGACTTTAGAAAGGCAGGGTAGGATGGATATAGGTCTGCAGCAGTTTGGGTCTAGAGTGTCTCCCCCTTTTAAGAAGGGGATGATCACGGCAGCTTTCCAATCTTTGGGAATCTCAGACGATACGAAAGAGAGGTTGAAAAGGCTAGTAATAGGGGTTGCAACAATTTTGGCAGATAATTTTAGAAAGAGAGGGTCCAGATTGTCTAGCACGGCTGATTTGTAGGGGTCCAGACATTCAGAACATCAGCTATCTGGATTTGGGTGAAGGAGAAATGGGGAGGCTTGGGCGAGTTGCTGTGGGGGGGGTGCAGGGCAGTTGACCAGGGTAGGGGTAGCCAGGTGGAAAGCATGGCCAGCCGTAGAAAATGCTTATTGAAATTCACATTTTAGTGGATTTATCGGTGGTGACAGGGTTTCCTAGCCTCAGTGCAGTGGGCAGCTGGGAGGAGGTGCTCTTATCTGAAAGACTCATCTCTTCAGTGGGTCATATGATTGAGTGTAGTCTGGCCCAGGAGTGTGAAGGTGAACGGAAAGGCTCTGGAGCAACGAACCGCCCTTACTGTCTCTGCCTGGCCGGTTCCCCTCTTTCCACTGGGATTCTCTGCCTCTAACCCTATTACAGGGGCTGAGTCACTGGCTTACTGGTGCTCTTTCATGCCATCCCTAGGAGGGGTGCGTCACTTCAGTGGGTTGAGTCACTGATGTGATCTTCCTGTCTGGCGCCCCCCTTGGTTTGTGCCATGGCGGAGATCTTTGTGGGCTATACTCAGCCTTGTCTCAGGATGGTAAGTTGGTGGTTGAAGATATCCCTCTAGTGGTGTGGGGGCTGTGCTTTGGCAAAGTGGGTGGGGTTATATCCTTCCTGTTTGGCCCTGCCCGGGGGTATCATTGGATGGGGCCACAATGTCTCCTGACCCCTCCTGTCTCAGCCTCCAGTATTTATGCTGCAGTAGTTTGTGTGTCGGGGGGCTAGGGTCAGTTTGTTATATCTGGAGTACTTCTCCTGTCTTATCCGGTGTCCTGTGTGAATTTAAGTATGCCCTCTCTAATTCTCTCTTTCCCTCTTTCTTTCTCTCTCACGGAGGACCTGAGCCCTAGGACCATGACTCAGGACTACCTGGCATGATGACTCCTTGCTGTCCTTTGAACATCTTGGCCATGTTCTGTTATAATCTCCACCCGGCACAGCCAGAAGAGGACTGGCCACCCCTCATAGCCTGGTTCCTCTCTAGGTTTCTTCCTAGGTTTTGGCCATTCTAGGGAGTTTTTCCTAGCCACTGTGCTTCTACACCTGCATTGCTTGCTGTTTGGGGTTTTAGGCTGGGTTTCTGTACAGCAATTTGAGATATCAGCTGATGTACGAAGGGCTATATAAATAAAATTTGATTTGATTTGATTTATTCTCCATGGACTTTACAGTGTCCCAGAACCTTTTTGAGTTAGTGCTACAGGATGCACATTTCTGTTTGAAAAAGCTAGCCTTATCTTTCCTAACTGCCTGTGTATATTGGTTCCTAACTTCCCTGAAAAGTTGCATATCATGGTGGCTATTCGATGCTAATGTAGTATGTCACAGGATGTTTTTGTGATGGTCAAGGGCATTCAGGTCTGGAGTGAACCAAGGGCTATATCTGTTCCTGGTTCTACATTTTTTGAATGGGGCATGCTTATTTAAGATGGTGATGAAGGCACCTTTAAAGAATAGCTAGACATCTACTGACGGGATGAGGTCAATATCCTTTCAGGATACCCTTGCCAGCACGATTAGAAAGGCCTGCTCACTGCAGTGTTTTAGGGAGCGTTTGACAGTGATGAGGGGTGGTCGTTTGACCACTGACCAATTACGGATGCAGGCAATGATCACTGAGATCTTGGTTGAAAACAGCAGAGGTGTATTTGGAGGGCAAGTATGAGGGTGCCCCTGTTTACGGATTTGGGGTTGTACTTGGTAGGTTCATTGATAATTTGTGTAAGATTGAGGGCATCAAGCTTAGATTGTAGGATGGCCGTGGTGTTAAGCATGTCCCAGTTTAGGTCACCTAGTAGCACGAGCTCTGAAGATAGATGGGGAGCAATCAATTCTCATATGGTGTCCAGGGTGGACTATAGCAAGCGGCAACGTTGAGAGGCTTGTTTCTGGAAAGGTGTATTTTTAAAAGTAGAAACTCGAATTGTTTGGGTACAGACCTGGATAGTATGACAGAACTCTGCAGGCTATCTCTGCAGTAGATTGCAACTCCGCCACCTTTGACAGTTCTATCTTATCGGAAAATGTTAAAGTTAGGGATGGAAATTTCAGGGTTTTTGGTGGTCTTCCTAAACTAGGATTCAGACACGGCTAGGACATCCAGTTTGGTAGAGTGTGCTAAAGCAGTGAATAAAACAAACTTAGGGAGGAGGCTTCTAATGTTAACATGCATGAAACCAAGGCTTTTACGGTTACAGAGTGGAGCTAGGCACTGCAGGGCCTGGATTAACCTCTACATCACCAGAGGAACAGGAGTAGGATAAGGGTACAGCTAAAGGCTATAAGAACTGGCCGTCTAGTACGTTCGGGACAGAGAGTAAAAGGAGCAGGTTACTGGGAGCGATAGATTAGATTGAAGGCATAATGTACAGACAAATGTATGGTAGGATGTGAATACATTGGAGGTAAACCTAGGCATTGAGTGATGAGAGAGATATTGTCTCTAGAAACATTTAAACTAGCGGATGTCACCACATGTGTGGGAGGTGGAACTAAAGGTTTGGCTAAGGCATATTGAGCAGGGCTAGAGGCTCTACAGTGAAACAAGACAATAATCACTAACCAGAACAGCAATGGACAAGGCATATTGACATTAGGGAGAGGCATGCATAGCCGAGTGATCATAGGGGTCCAGTGAGTTGTTAGGCTGGCTGGAGACATGGTGATTCAGACAGCTAGCAGGCCGGGGCTAGCAAGCTAGCAGAAGGGCCTTAGAGGGATGTCGCGACGGAGGAAGTCTGTTATAGCCTCCTTGTGCGGTTATGTCGATAGACCAGTCGTGATGGATTAGTAGGGTTCCGTGTATCAAAGGGGTCCAGTCCAATTGACAAAATAGGTATAGTACCCTAAGAAATTGGCTGGTGGATCTCTTCAGCTAACAGTTCAATATGCTCTAGACAGCTAGCGGGCCGTGGCTAGCAGACTAGCAGATGGGCATTCAGGGGACGTCGCGACGTAGGAGCCAATTGAATAACCCCCTCGGGCAGATTACATCGGTAGTCCAGTCATGAAGGAGCTTGGTGCCGGCAGTAAAAGGGGTCCGGGACAATTGGCAAAATAGGTATTGTTGCCCCGGAGTGGCTGATGGACCTCTTCAGCTAGCCGGGAGAAGGGCCTAGCATGGGCTAGCTCCAGGTTAACTGGTGCTTGCTTCGGTTTTAGAGACGTTAGTCAGGAGTAGCCACTCGGATTGCAGCTAGCTAGCTGCGATGATCCAGGTGAAAAGGTTCAGAGCTGGCGATAGGAATCGGAGGATATAGAGAGAAAATAGGTCCGGTATGCTCTGGTTTGAATTGTGTTGTGCAAACTGGCGAGAGTTTTCCGAGCTATAGGTTAGCTGATGATCGCTAGCAGTGATTAGCTGACTACTAGCTAGTAGCTAGTTAGCTGGCTAGCTTCTGTTGGGGGATTCCGGTTCAGAAGTAAAGAAGAATACTTTAGAAAAAAAGCAGATCCACACCACATTGGGTGAGGAGAGTATTTTGAAGTTGAGGTTTAGAAAAATATAAAAAGATATGAGAAGAAAAATATATAAAAAGATATATATATATATATGGGACACGACGGGATGAGGACAAAGACGTCTGACTGCTACGCCATCTTGGAAACACCCACCAACATGGTTCTCATTAGCCTCACTATAGCCTTGGGTGTGTTGGCAGAGCCCCCTGCTCCTCCCCCTTGGCAGCACACACACAGAAAGAGAGCGGTATTTGTATTTATACATTGTCCCTGTGTTTCCCATTAGGAGGGCTCTGTAGCCTGTCTGTGTGTTCTCATTACCACAGGCCCAAACACTCTCAGTGGTAGTTACGTTCTCTCTCTCTCTGTGTGTGTGTGTGTGTGTGTGTGTGTGTGTGTGTGTGGTGTCAAAAGCTCAAATCAACATGAGCGTATCCATAAAGTATTTATAAGCACCACAAAGATGCTTCACAAGAATGTATGACCAAAGTCATACTGCATAAAAGGTCCTTACACCTACTTGTACTTTACCTGACTGCTGAAGCAGCTATATAGGCGTTCTAAAGGGATTACGACAATTATTCATTTAAACAGCAGATGAAACAGCAGGACTTTGGTCAAAGCCAAAGTGGTGTAATCTTTACTGGCCATCACCATGGCATACTCATTTCTCTTCCCTCTCTCTTGCCCTCTCACAGCTCCTATATGCACTTCTTTACGAAACAACAAGAGGTTGAAAACAGACGGATCCTATTAAGAAATGTCATGCTCGCATAGTTCTATTCAACTCTGCCTGAAACACTGTGAGGATGCTGAGGAATAATTCAATTTGATCTGTATTTTTTTCTCTCCCCCAGGGAAACTCACTGTTGCTCCTATACTGAGTGATGTTCCATTGAATCCCTATTAGAGATTAAATCACTGTCTGACGGAGTGAATCACCCTGTGAAACTGAACCACCATATGTGGCTGGATCGCAGTGGGCGATAGATAGCATTACTATGTCTTCTTGTGTGTGTGCGTTTTTCAATCCATGTGTAAAGTAACTGAATCATTTTTTGTCCCTCATAACGCAGTTTGGTTGAGAATGTGTGTGTGTGTGTGCTGTGTATGGCCTGGGTTAGTCTGTTTGTCCCGTAGGGGCAGGAAGCCACAGACAGCCATCAATGAGTGTCGGGCTGATTTACAGAGAGTATGTGAGGAAACCTTAATGACAGAGTCGTCACGGAAGTGGGATCAAATTCATCTTTACGGCTGCCTAACTATGTGGGAGGGGACAGTTACTGTTTTTATCCACCCTGTCGTCTGCAGAAGTATGTCAACAGTTTGAAACAACCCACATTTAAAATCCAGAGCTGTACACTCAACGGGAGTTGAGATTGTATGTACTGGGTTTAGTGTGACTGAGCTACTTTCCACATGCAGACGTTTCAAGCGCGCTCATTTGTGAACATTAAACATTCATCCCCTACATAGATCTGATAAACTGCTAGCAGAGAAAGTTAGGGTGTTCATCATCTTCAGTAGTGACTTTTGGGCATTGTGTTCGGCACCAATGAGAACAATAATGCTATCTAGAGAAAATACATGAACGAGGATCCATATTGCTATATGTTGCTAGGCAGTGTAATGTGCAATCTGAAAAAGAACCCCTCTCTAAGAGAGAGAAAGAGAAAGAGAGAGAGAGATGGGAGGGAGGGAGGGAGGGAGGGAGGGAGGGATGACTCACTTCCAGAGATAAGCAGAAGATAACGTTCCTCCTCTTCCTCCTCCTCCCCCAGGCATGTTGGCCCAGTGATTGACACCTCGTTAGGAGCTGCTCTCCTCTCCCTGAGGAAGAGGGTTTCGCAGCAGTGCAATCTTTGATAACCCTGTCACACGATATCACAAACCGTAATTACGATTGGTACCGGGGAATTGACAACACCTCCCTAGGGAAAAGGCTGCCATCACAGAACACTGCTGCACTTCTTCACTCTCTCTGCTCTGCTCTCAATGTGGTGTAAAATAATCCTCCGATTGGCCTGACAGAAATAACGACACAGGAAAAGGGTTCAGAAGGCTTTATCTAAATTGCAATGCAAATTCTATACAAACATGCACATAGAGACTCCTGATGTCAGAAATGTACTGTGTCTTATGAAGTCCTTCTGTAGGCAGTAGGCAAATAAAGTGTTACCAGAAACATAGCGGCTCCTCGTTTCAGATAAAGAAAAGGCTTTAGGAATGAAATGTGTAGGTAAGGAAAGTAAACATAAGAATGATCTCAGAGAGGAGATTGCTCCAACAAAACCAACAGCCAATGACAGATATTGATGTTGGCATGTGATCTGGTGTGGTGGGTGCTATCTGGGATCCTCGGGATGTACCTACCCTAAACTTCATCCCTACCCTTACCCTAACCTTAACCCTTACCAACCATTTTAAATGTCAACTTCAATGAGGTAGGGACATCCCAAGGAACCCAGGCAGCAAGGACACATCCGGTGTGACATCTCTTCCAGGTGTGTGTGAGGGGCAGGTCAAGTTCACTGGATCAGATGGACAGCATGGTACAATATACTGTAATCTGCTTTCTACTGAGAGAGAGAGAGAGAGTTAGAGAGTGTTAGAGAGTGAACAGGAGCTGCTTTGACCTTGAGGAGGTTTCAACACAAAATTGGAATGTTTAACTGTGTGCTATGTATGGAAACAATGTACAGTAGGATTCGTACTGGAAGTCTATTTTCCTGCAGGCTACAAACAACAAAACCTAATTATAGCTGGGCTCAGATGAGCTCACTACCAGGAGACTCCAAGGAATGAACATGAAAAATCTGTTTCATATTCCCATAAATACTGCCTTGTTCAAATATATTGCATTAAAAAGAACACTTCAGTGATTGTATTGTTATTGTAGATGTTCACTGACGATGAACATTCCAACCTTATCACAAATCAGGGTTGATGACACAAACTAGAGCTTCAATGCTCTGCTGTGAAAGGCCTGTTTAAGTATGTTTGACTTGTTCTTTTCAACACAGTGAGTGAGAGCTTCTGCAGTGGAGGGCGTTGTGAAACAGCAGTGATTTGTGTGAGAGGCAATGTCAGACATGACCATCTCAACACACTCAGACAGGCTCAGGCAGGGGCCGCTGGGAAACGGGATGACAAGGTCAGTGTGTGTGTGTTTCAGACTCTGTGTGCATGTCTTATGACTGAGAAAACAGAGCCTGAAAATCACTTTTTATTATTTTAAATACATGGATGGATGAACACGTTCTAGGCCAGGGGTTCCTAAACTTTTTCACTCAGTTCTACCTTCCAGCATCGGGGAACATTCCGAGCCACCCCTGGACGCGCTCGCGCCACGTCTATTTCGATGGGCACAAGCGGTTCATGACACAAACTGTTCACACTCGTCTTGTTGGTGGAGAGAACATTTTGCAGGTTTAATGCTAATTTCCTGCAACTCTATACATTTTGTCATGGGGTGCAGGGGATATGTTGCCGTTTTAAAGCTACTTTTCTTGCAATTCTATACATTTTGCCATGTCTAATGTCTATTCAAAGATTTTGTGGTAATGTCTATACAAAGATTTTGTGGTAATGTCTATACAAAGATTTTGTGGTAATGTTTGAGTCACTCAGATATCACATCTGAGTGACTCAAACATTACCACAAAATCTTTGGGCTAAAAAAAACCTAGTTAAAAATCGTTAGCTGACATAGTCTAGTTGATCTGGACATTTCTGACAAGTTATAAATAGCTCTCTAAGGTCTGCAATGACTGACAAGACAAGAGGAACTGATGATGCACTACCCAATTCGAAATGGCACCTTGTGCATTCTACTATTGCAACTTTCATTCAAGAGTAATTTGAAAACCAGACTGACCCCCACGCCCCCCCCCTGCCGACCCATTGCCCCAGTTTGGGAACCACTGTTCTAGGTTATAAAACAGAAATGTAGCCTTCTTTATATTCACCTATAATAGACTAAGACAGACGAAGAGATTTGTTTTTGCATCTACCTGGCAGGCTGGCACTATAGACAGTTAGCATTCACATTCTTCCCAAAGTGCACTACAGTCAGTTGGTTAGCATAGCTTTAGCATTCTTTACAAAGTCTACCCTGAGGTGATAAATGCTCAGTGGGATCAGCTAACAACAACATGCAGTCAGACAAGTCTGAAATGCTCCACAGTCATAAAACCTGTTGTCTGGGCTGATGGGGGAGGTACTAGGAGAGTAAACACACAATAACATCACCACTGTGTGACCTGCCATGTCCTCTGTGAAGATAGAGGCATCAGAAGTTCATAAGGTCAACCTCATACATAGTGACAGGTGAAGCAGAATGTTATTTGAGTCATTTGAAAACAGCAGCAGTATTTGAGCAATTATTCCAGTATTTTCCAAAACTAGGACATGTCACTGAGCTCTCTGCATTATGAATAAATATCATTACATCCATCGTGTGGCAACATTAACACGATAGCCTTCTTAAAATGTCCAAGGCAACTTGTGTGACTGGGCCATAAATGCATGCTGATGCTGAGGTTTAGGTTTATATTGTGTCTCTATACTCTCTCTCCTGTCCTCCTCCAGCTCCCAGCATTCCAGGCCAGAGTAGAGTAGGCCTAAAGTCTGACCACAGAGCAGCAGAGAGGAGAGGGACTGAGACTGAGGGACAAGCAGTTCTCTGTGTGCTCTGGCCTGGGCTGCTGGCTGTACAAGCACTTCCTGACAAACCAGTAGCAAGCCAGGCATCAGGAAGACACACTGACAGGGAGGGAGGCAGACAGAGTGAGACCTAGCATACACATATTATGTGTGTCATAAATGGCACCCTATTCCCTATGGGCCCGGGTCAAAAGTAGTGTACCATATAGAGAATATGATGCCATTTGTGATGCAGCCTTAGTATATGTTCAGTCAGCTAAGTCAAATCAATAAGGGCTTGAAATTAAGGCATGTACTGTACGTCCATAGAGGTCGGTCAGTGGTACTCTTATAGGAGGAAAACATAGCCCATGTTACTATGAATCCAGAGACTAGAAGTGGCTACCATTCAGCTAAATGACCTGAAGGTTGCTTAGGCACTGCATTGAATCAAGTCCTCAACTCTGTGCCAAGCACTTACAACATCTCACTGATACAGCGAAAATGGGGAGTGTTCTTCAGCACACCTGCTAACCTGTCTGAGACTAAGGGCTCGGTTTAATCCGCAGCTCAGAATATCTGCGTTGTAGTGCAGATCACATTTAAAGGTAATTTCCGATTGAGCCGACGTATCGTTTACCATGAATGCAGAGTCTCCGCGACCTTGGGGACATTGCTTTGAATTGTCACCCGTGCTATAAAGCAGATCTTCAGCGCAGCGGATTAAACTGTGCGTATGCATAAACTACTGGACATGAGCCATATATATAGTTCACATTAAGTTATGGTCAGTTTAGCCACAAACTATACAGCCACAGACTTCAGAGAAGCTTGGACACAATAGATACAAGAGTGAACAGAGCAACAAAATTAAAGACAACAACAAAACTACCCTAAACAATGGCTGTATGAAAGTTGAGTAGCTGACCTACGTATGTGACTGCCAGACATGGGACACAAGCTATTTTAAGTGCAAAGCAACAATGCCCCTACACAAGCAAGGCCTCTGAGCGTTCACAGTGCATACCAACCATTCACAAGATTCCCATCCACCTCATTTAGCCTAACCAGAGAGCTGCATTTGATTAACATCCACCCGGGATAAGGAAGTAATTTTTCAAACCAGACTTCACAGTTGGCTGTAACCACTGAGATAAAACTCATGTTCGCTGTTGAGCTTTTCCAGCTGTAAAAATGATTGCTATTACCATGTTGTTACAAACTGAATACTATATAGAGTCGATGAAGCAGAATTGTTACACTCCAAATCTTAAACTACATTTTAGGCAGGTACCCTAGCGGTTAAGAGCATTGGGCCAAGAACCGAAAGGTCGCTGGTTCTAATCCTCTAGCCGACTAGTTGAAAAATATGTTGATGTGCCTTTGAGCAAGGCACTTAACCCTAATTGCTCCCGGAAGTCATTCTGAATAAGACCACCTGCTAAATTACTCAAATGTAAATGTACACTAGGCTAACAGCATGATTCAATCCATCATCTCCGGTATATAACACATGACAATAATAGATATTTCAAATCAACATGACAGTTGGTGCAAAGGTGGGATTTTTTATTCTTTAAAGTAATCAGTGTGGATATAAAGACATTTTTCTATAAATATGTTTTTAATAACAAACAAATGCAGAATAGCAGAATGAAACATAATAGATGTGAAAGGCATGAACATGTGGTTTAATAGAGAGCCATCCATGCATTTAGGGTAAAATAACTTTCATGCATTTGACAAGAACATAACAGAAGAAGCGTGAGGTGGGGACAGATCACGGTGTCTAGCTTTATAAAGCCTAAAGACAGCTGCTCATCCTGCATGGTTAGCACCGACACACACGCACACACACGAGCATGTGTGCACACACAAACACACACTTAACCAGGAGAAATGACTCAGGGGTGAAAGGGGACTGCTCAAAGCTGCCACCTGGGCCCATTGTAAAAAAAATACAGCCACATTTTGCCAACAATTACCTTCTGGGGAATAATAATTTTCTGACTCTGATTACCTGTAGGTCTGAAAATTACAAAACGCACTGTCCTATCTCCTTCAATTATTCATTTGTTTTCAGTTTTTATAAGCCAATTATACAGCCGGCTGTAGAGTAGGCTACTGCGTATTTCAACTTGTTCATTAGTGAAGTATTGCTATTTCAGCTGTCTGTATGTCTGTGAGAAAGCATTAGGGAGTGCAGCTGATGTGTTATGTAGCCCACCTCTGAGTCGGAGCTGTCTCTGTCCAGCATTCTGTATTCCCCTAGCCTGGTCCAAGACCTGATTGTGCTGTCCTGCCTACTCCTATGGTTCTTTGGGGGTTGGCAAGACAGCACAAACAGATCTGGGACCAGGCTAGTATTCCCCTCAAAGTGCTCAAACAGGTAAACAAAGCCACAAACAACGTGTGTCTGTTCTGTTCATAGGCAGCAGGGCTAATGGAAACACATAAAACAAAGCTCCTGCAAATGGTTTACTTTCATTCTATTACAATATTGTGTCAACAAAAGACGGCTTTTAACTTTGGTGCAACTATTCGGGATTTATTTTGGCCTAAATGTTCTCATTCTGGCTCATTCTCGTTCAGGTTATGAAAACATTTGTACTTGGAGGATTCATGTCCTGTAGGCCACACAGTACATGTGCACACAATCCCAAACCAATACCAACTTTCTTGTTATAAAAATGCTGACTGTACTTTTAACCGTCAAATCCAAGGCATTTAGAAATATGTTGAACACATAATCACAAACCTATACCTTGTTTTAAAATACATGTTGATCATATTTTTAACATTCAAATCCCAGGCATTTAGGCATTTAGAAATATGTTGAATAGAAGAGAACAGTTGGACAGAAAGAACAACAGTATAATGGGGGATAAGGACTCACGAGGAAGCAATTGTTTTTCATGGGACTCTGCTGCTTAGAATAGAAACAATGTTCCGAGCCAGTCTACTGATCAAAGACAGCTACAACCCTCTCCCAACAGTGACCAAGCCAACTCAGGTCCTAAGACAACCACATCCTTAATGCTAAATGCTCAGTTAGCTGGCTCTTTATCACTTAGGTCCATTTTCATTATGCCCAAAGTGTGTCAAATAAATGTTGGTTTTAATAGAGGGAAACACTAAAAAAAGAGAATTTTGATCTTTAAATACAAATATATACTTACAAAAATCTCACAAAATGTTTTATGTACAATAGAAACATCATGTACCAATGAGTGTCTCTGCATGGCAATTAAGTCCAAAAACGATTATCATTCATTCAGTCTGTAAATAAACACATTTTTTTTGTGTGTGGGGGATGCCCATCATAGGCTAAAGTACATCCAGAGGTCTCACCCCACTCAGACCATTCACACTGTGGTCTCTCCCTGTCTGTTGTTAGCCAGTCTCGTATAAAATCTCTTCCAAGAGTTGAGGGTCTTCCCAGACCAGATCCAGAACCCGGACGTTATCCCCACGATCAGCGTCATGAGGTACTTGATCATGAAGACGGTGAAGTCGGGGCTCATGTTGGGGTGTGGGTGGGCCGGACAGGGCACGGCGTACGTCTTACACGTCTGGCTGATCCACGTCCTCTCCCACTGCTCCCGGAAGGCCTGCTCGTAGAAGTAGCAGGCGATGACGATGGTGGCGGGGACGGTGTAGAGCACGCTGAAGATCCCTATCCTCACCATCAGCTTCTCCAGCTTCTCCGTCTTGGTGCCGTCGTGCTTCATGATGGTTCTGATCCGGAACAGAGACACGAAGCCGGCCAGGAGGAACGAGGTGCCGATGAAGAGGTAGACAAAGAGCGGCGCCAGGACGAAGCCTCGGAGAGCGTCCACGCTGTTGATGCCCACGAAGCACACGCCGCTAAGGACATCCCCATCCACCTGGCCCACCGCCAGGATAGTGATGGTCTTAATGGCGGGCACAGCCCACGCCGCCAGGTGGAAGTACTGCGAGTTGGCCTCGATGGCTTCGTGACCCCACTTCATCCCTGCTGCCAGGAACCAGGTGAGGGCCAGGATGACCCACCAGATGGAGCTGGCCATGCTGAAAAAATACAACATCATGAAGAGGATGGTACAACCCTCCTTTTTGGTACCCTGCACCACAGTCCTAATGTCGTTGTCAAACCTGTCATTGCAAACCACCTTGTCCTCAAGGAGAAATCCAGCTATGTAGGCAATGGATACCATGGTGTAGCAACCGGATAGGAAGATAATAGGACGCTCAGGGTAGCTGAAGCGCTTCATGTCCACCAGATAGGTTAGAACGGTAAATAACGTGGATGCACAACATAACACGGACCAGATTACTATCCATATCCTGGCGAATTTTAACTCTTCCTCGCTGAAGTACATCATTCCGTTAGATTTCTTTGGCTCGCACGGTGCGCCACAGTCATCCTCACCGAGAAAACGGTAATTCAAATAAGTGGGTACTTTCAGAGAAGCCGGGCACTTGAACTGTCCTTTTACAATCGCAGTATCGTGCGGAGGCTCCGTTACATCAGGGGTGGGGTTGACCGGTGTGTTTTGACCCGACATATTCTGCCCGACGCACAGCTCGCCCGCTCCGTGAACCGGGAAAGACTCGCAAGCGAGGCTGACCGGCCACTGAAAACCGAATTTGTTCATGAGCGCCTCGCAGCCCTGTCTCGCCCTCTCGCACAGTGACCTGCACGGGGGAAGAGCCTGCTCAAGCACCGTGCACACAGGCGCATACATGGAGCAGAGGAAAAACTTTAAATCAGGAGAACACTGAACTTTCACAAGCGGGTAAAACTGGTGTACCTCGAGTCCTGCTTCCTCCTGGTTTGTATGTCCTAGTAAATTTGGCATGATGGTCTCGTTGTATGCGATGTCTGTACAAAGTGGAATAGAAATCGGCTGGCAAAAACCGTGCTCCGGAATAGACATTCCCCGGTCGCCATACTGTCCATTTACCCTTATAGATCCTAAACTGATCAATAAAAACACCTGCAAAAATATACACAGTACTCTGTTGTAATCCATTGCGAAAGCATTACGCACGGCCACAGACATACTTTGTTTGCGGTTTCTTCCAAAACTAGCTAGCTCGCCAGCTAGCTCGCCACTACTTCCCCGCTCCCTTTCTGTGTTCGGTTTTTCTTTCCTTGTAAATGTAACATTACTCCCTTCCAGCGTAACTTTTGGTTGTTTTCGCTTCTCCCCGCCGTTGCGCAGAGATGTTGAAGATCCCACAAAATCGAAAAATATCGCTGACAGAATTTGGAGAAGAAAATCCAACCTACTATACACAACACTCAGGTCCGGACTCCGCAATGTTCTTCTGCTACTCTTGCTGCGCGACAAACGAGATAGCTTCTCTCTGCTCTGCGCTGTTGAAACCTGTTTCCAGGCGCCCTGCTGTCTCAGTGAGCCGTCTCTCTCCTCCATATGGAAAAAAGGGTTGGACTAACAGATGGCATGGTTTAGGGATCGTCTACAATTGTTCATCTTGTGCATGGCTGATGAGTTTCAATGTCTTAGTTCTATAGCCGAAACAATATCACATATTTCAAATAAGAATTATGCCCTTATAAATAGGCCTATGATACTTCTGAAAGCCACATCTAGGACTACTGATGGAAAAGGAAAAACTATTTTACAAATCTGACAGAAGGCCTACCGTTTATATGAGCAAACCCTTTACCCTTAATTAACTTCTATGTTCATTAAAACTGTGAGGTATTGACTCAGAGATATCATATTAGACCTCCTCAAATAGCCTACTATTGTAACAGTCCAGACTCCCTTGATATTATCATCCAGTAAAACTGTGTGTGACTGTAAAACACACTAAATAAATGCCATGCGCGTTACATATTACAAGTGAGTATAGCCTAAATGGGTCTTTTAGAGAGGGAAGAACAACCAGCATAATTTTAATCAGTCACCCCTTTCAACCATAATGTCGTCTCCACCGTTAGGCCCTAGGGACAGGGATGAAAGTGGTTTGTCACCATGAGCCTTTGGGATCAGAGGGGTTTCAAACCCATCTCACACAGTGGTGCACGCAGAGGGAACAGTGGGAGGGAGAGACCCTGTGTAGAGGAGAACAGGAAGGAAACCGTGAGAGAGAAAAAGAGAGAGAGAGCGAGAGAGAGACCCTGTGTAGAACACCAAAGGAAGGAAGGGAGATACTCCACTACAGTGAGCTTAACAGGGCTGTCCTGCCCCCCTTGACTTTTAGGGAGTCTATTATCTCTCATTTGTCATCAACTGTACTGTACTGTACCTTACTGTTCACCAGAGATATATTAGATAATGTAAGACTCTTTAATGTACAAAAACAGTATCATAACAACATAAATAATAATCAAATCAACTACTATTGCAACCATCAATAACACTAGTGCATCAATAATATGATTAGCCCAAGTGATGTGCATCAAAACGTATTTCTAGTTATCAACCTGTCACAGATCACTATCTATTGAGAATTCAAAACATCATGGCTCACTAGCTGAGGTCAAGCAAATACAGAGGATCCCTAATGTTAATCAGTCACCCAGGCATTCTGACTGGTTAGGAGGCATGTCTGTCAGTGGGATGTAGAAGGAGTCAATAAGTATGTAATATATCCTGACAGAAGAATGCAGTGAGATTTGGTTCTTTAAGCTACACCCTGCCAAGAGAGAGACACAAAATCAAAATGACTTATGATACTAAATGTCTTGTTTTAGGGCTGGGTGTCTAGCCAAGTGTATTCAGTTTGGAATACAGTTGTCCAGAGCAATCAACATAACAAAGTTAAAACCTTGAGTCAGATTTGACCTTCATGCAGTTGATATATGATCCAACATTAAAGAGATAAACTGGAATTAACTATTGGAAATGTATTTTTTGGTGGTTAATTTTTTGGTGCAAAACCGTTTCAGATCCATTTATGACCACATGCAATAACCACAGAACAGAATAGAATGACTTCATGTTTTTCCAAAGAAACTTTAAAAACGTTATGAACATAACATTCTTACAGCAAACATTGTGTTGTTGCAGTTTCCATGTATTTTTCTCCTACCTATCTGTCACAGTCATGACCTGGAGGCTGTTTGTTTTCATGTTATAAATTATATCTGTTTGAGGACCAGCAGGCCTGAAAACTGTACTCATAACTGAAGTTACATTTATTCATCCCAAATGGCACCCTATTCCCTATATAGTGCACTACATTTAACCAGAGTCAATAGGGATGCAGACTTGGAGATGTTGTTGACCTATTGGTATGGTTTGAATCAGAGACATAACACCTTGGTGGGTGTCCAGAGAAAACACTGTTGTGGTACAATACAAAGAGGGACTCTGTAATCAGGCCAGCTGAGCTCACATCAAACAGGGACTGGTAATACAGGATAAATCACTAGAAACTGTCACTGGTACAGTTGAGGAAATGATGCCTTAAAAAAACAACTAAGTACGGTACTTATATCAATTCCAGGGATAACTAATTTCAGGAAGTAGCTAACTATGTAAATACTGATGAATAGGAGGACAAAGGCAACCAATATCCACACTAGCATGACCACATTAGAATGGAGTTGTGGTAGAATTAGCATGAAAGAATGTATGTAAGTATGTAATACATGACCTAACAACAGCTGTTTTGCATTGGTAGCTGAACACAGTTTGAAGCATTAATAAACTTTATTTATTTCAGGTAAACCAACAATAAACAACATTTACAGAAGGACATTACATCTTCCATAATAACATTACATACAGGTCGTAACAAATAGGTAATGCAACAGCTATTCTACTATTATATCCTAAGTTTCAGTTTATAAAGTGACCGGTAACAGTTCTTCTATGTCCGAAACCACTTGTGAAAAATGATGTATTTTCAGAGCATTATACAAAAAAAGAAAAAATAGATACGCAAGAGAAGCTTTTTTTTGTACTGTAAAACACAGATTCAGTGTTGAGTACAGCGGGGGTTGCATGTCTGGTTCCAAAACGCCTTTCCCAACATATACTGTACGTCTACGCAGTTAAGAAACTGACAAGGCCAAAAAATATACTGTATGTGTATATATCCATATATATTTAATACGAATCCTCTCTTTTATGGCGCAAAGGAGACACGCGTGACCCTGTATGTACGCAAACATAGTACAAGCGTCACTATTAAATTTTACACAAGGCGTTTCACCTCCCCTTTTATATACAGCCTAGTGAGACAGTTTATAACAAAGGATACAAAATGATTAAATATTGACATGTATCTCGAAATATGACTCAGAATGTGCACATTCCGTAGCATGGCCAGTATAGCAAACAGATCCATCTTAAGCCATTCCCCAATTCAGATTTGAATGGTGTATTTGTAAATGGATTTTATTAAACATCTGGAAGTTAACTTTACAAGCAAGAACCAATGGTAACATTAAAATGCTAGTAGGCCCCATTAAAATGTTCATAATTTCGACCACCACAGTGCTCAATGTGCAATTTCACTACTTCTTTCCCAAGATTTCCCTTCATAGAGAAAATGCTTTTTGTTCCCAAAGGAGAAAAAAATAGCTTTCAGGAACTCCACCCACGCAGGCAGGCAGGTAGTCCAATACATATACAGTATTTTCATGTTTATGTGATGTCGCGGGCAGGAGGCAAAGGAAGAAACTTCTGGGACACAAAGGCACAAAATAAAAAGGGGGGGAAAGAAAAGTGATATGCCACACAGACAGAAAGCAGGAGAGTAACGTATCAACAATAATTATTCAGCTGCTTAATACCTCCTGTATCCCATAAAGCCATGCAAGGCCGAGCAGAGCGAGCTGGGCGATCTATCTCAGCAGAGCTCTCTGGTATTAACCCTCCTCTGTCACACTGCTTCAGTCACCTGAAGACGCCACTCTACTCTCCATCCTTCCTCACCGTCTTCACTACCACAACACAGAATCTCTTGCCCCACCAGGAATGACACTGAAGTTCGATGAAATCACTTCAAGTATTTGTAGTAGTTCTCCTTAAAAAGTCTCACTGGGGTTGGAAACTGGGATCTGTTGGCCTATACTATGGTTGACAAGGCAGGGCACTGATATTTCTAGTCTGTGCAGGCAAGGGCATGTGATTAAGGACAACACAGGTGCAAAAAGTGACATTTTTAATAAGCTGGAATGTACAGTAGGGCAAGTAGAAAGTGCATTCTCAAAAAGCTAATGACACAAGTTGTCACTATCACTGTGTTTCTCTGTCGTTGCCTTGAGTGCTCTATACCACACCGACCACCACTAGAGATGGTGGGTGTCACGCCCTGGTCTTAGTATTTTGTGTTTTCTTTATTTATTTGGTCAGGCCAGGGTGTGACATGGGTTCATTTTGTGTTGTGTTTATGTATGGGGGTTTTTCATAGGTTTTGGGATTGTGGCTTAGTGGGGTGTTCTAGCAAAGTCTATGGTTGCCTGAGGCGGTTCTCAATCAGAGGCAGGTGATTCTCGTTGTCTCTGATTGGGAACCATATTTAGGCAGCCATATTCTTTGAGTGTTTCGTGGGTGATTGTTCCTGTCTTTGTGTTAGTTGTCACCAGATAGGCTGTATAGGTTTTCACGTTCCGTTTGTTGTTTTTGTATTGTCGTGTTTATTCGTCATTAAACATGTATCGTATTAACCACGCTGCATTTTGGTCCGACTCTCTTTCGACGGAAGAAAACCGTAACAGTGGGACAATTAAAGCTGTAACACAACATGGACTTGGCCATATGGAGAACTATGTCAAAGCCTTCTACAAGACTCCTTTCCTTTTAGCGTGTCCTCCTCCTCCCTCTATGATAGACTAGCAGGTGAGGCAGGGCTGGAGAGGGACTGTGTGTGGCCAAGTGTCTACAGTATAATACCTGTGACTGTCTCTCATGTATTCTCATGCGTGTGTGTGTTAGTGTGTGTGTGAGTGCACACACACGTCTTTCTAAGGGTGTCAGAGTGGATTAAGAAAACGAATCTCTCCTGATCGTCAGTGTGTGTCCATGATATCTCACTCAGAACTCTCCTCCCCCTCTACTTGTGAACAGTACAGGCCCATTCAGATTAGTGGTAGATTTCAAATCAATCCATAAAACAGGAACCCATATTCTCCATGTTACTGGTCATTGCTATATTACCTAGCTCACACATGACTAATATGAGCAGGTATTTTTATACAAAACAACACCCAGTTGTAAATCGAACACAAAGAGATCTTTGTACCAGCCAATGAAACAAAACTATTTGTTAGATCAATATCACACGATATAAAGAAAAAGTGCTCCTAGTAATTGTATTGACGTGATAGCTGAGACAAACAGCCAATGACGTAATCGTCTAAAAAACATTTGTGATGACGTCTGATATACAGTACATTACTGGACGGTGACGGTTCAAAGGACGTGGAGGAGAAGAGGATTGTCACGGGTCGAAGTAACCAGATCAAAATCCCACTGAGCCTATTGCCATTGTGTTTTACCATCTAGATACAGTGCACAACAAGATAACAGTACCTCATGGCCTACATGGAAGCACCAATGAAGGGTATTGCCCATGTTTGATGCACACGCAATCACACAGATATAACACACCCACATACACTTGAGACGAACCACAGCGAATGTACCATATAACATGTGACTCTTCACGATGTCATCGACGCTCATTGCTTTGTGTGTATGCATCATCTCCAGCAGAGACGGATTATTATCACCAGTATCACTATTACAGTATTACTACCATTGCTCTTATGATTATTATTGATTTGATGCCATTTGACCCTGGCCTGACAGTTACACAGGAGGAACAGTTCAAAGTTCAAGAGAAACATTACCACCGCTTGTCATTCTCAGTTCAAGTTTGTGTTGTGAGTGAAACTGTCCAGTGTGTGTGTACGTGTGTGTGTGTACGTGTGTGTGTGTGTACGTGTGAGTTTGTGCATGCGTGCGTGAATACATGCAAGTGCAGCATGTTTGTGAAAGAATGTAAGCTTTCTTGGAGTCCGTGATATATTTTTTCTAAATATGAGTATACTGTACACACAAATATACATTCTCACATAGGTAGTTAGAAACACAAGCCACAGTATATATCAATAGTATTGTAAAGTCCCTTGATGATTAAGGGTATTGTAAATGTGTCAACGATATATGAGTATCATAACATTATAAAAGTCAACAAAAATGGCAAATTATAAAACTGAAATTGGAGGTGTCACCCACCAAAATGTATACACACACACACACACACACACACACACACACACACACACACACACACACACACACACACACACACACACACACACACACACACACACACACACACACACACACACACACAGTTGGAAAGGTAATAAGTTAAAGAAACAGAAGAGGGAATGTGATCCCGGTGGTTCCTCCATCTCAGTGTCTTTGTCCTTCTCTCTTGGACTGACCACAGCAGCAACCTGAAAAACACACACACACAAACACTTTAGTTAATCTCCCAACTGGAAATGAACTAACCACAACTACCTTATTTCTGAACGACCCCTTAGGAGAGAAGTAAAAAGAGAGAGAAAAATAGAGACGGAGAGAGAGAGAGAAATAACCCAGTAGACCTGGCTGGCTTGGAGCGCTCCTCTAATCCCCTTCTTTCTTTCTAGTGACCATACTGCAATAATAAATAATGCATGTCTCTCCCTGTGTCCCCCCCTCTCTCACTCTTTCCCCCCTTTCTCTTTCTGTCTCTCGCTCAGCCTTTGGAAGTCCATTCCCAGTGGATGTGAGGCAGTCTATGCCAGGAATCTGAAGCCTTGGATGGACGCCTCCTTTATCTGCTGCTCATACAGCTCTCTGACTCAAAAACACATACAGGCGGTGTAGGAATGTGTGTGTGTTAGTGTTTGTGGGTGCGGGCGCGCGTGCGTGTGTGCGCATGTGTGTGTGTGTGTGTTGCGCGTGTGTGTGTGTTTGTGTGTGAGAGAGAGGGGTAAGAGGGAGAAAGAGAAGTAGCGAGAAGATGAGCTTGACTTCAGGTTGCATGGTTTAAAGCAGGGATAGAGTATGGAGTCTTGTTTAGGTCAAAAAGGACACCGCGAGGTGAACGGAGTGGACATAGGACAGAAACAGAGAAAAGGGGATAAACAGACAGAGAGAGAAAAGGAGAGAGGATGTGAGGCTGAGAAGTTCAAGGTCACAGAAGCACTCAGTCTCTCTCCCGTTCATCTTTCTCTGCCTCAGGGTGAGTTATTGGATGGCAGGTCATGAGGCCCACACAGAGGGATCTCTGTCTCCTCCCTCTCTCATTTTGCTCTCCTCCCTACAGTATCATATACTCTTTAAGTCAACAATGGAATGTGTTGTTTTTGAGGCCTGATTTAGTCCTGTGGGATGAAAAAGTACTAAAGATGAGTGTGTGTGAGTGAGTGTGTGTGTGTGAGTGAGTGTGTGTGTGTAGGGGGTTCCGCTTAAGGAACCAGATGGGTAGGATTTTGTAGGGTGTGGCCATGTCCAATAGGGCCAGCTGTTGTCTGTCATACAATGGTAAATAGACAGAACCCCCCCACACACACAATGACATCATTAAGAAGGGAAAGTGCTTAGTGCTGGGTGGTGGGATATTTAACAATGGAGAGAGAGAGATTGAGAGAGAGAATAAGAAGAGGTGACTACAAAAAAAAACACAAGCTAACCTTTCTCTCTCTGATCACCCTTCCCCCTCCACTCGCCCACACCCGCGTTTGAGGCCATGTTCAAATATCAGCACAGTTCTTCTCTAGATGTTCATCGGGCAGCCAGTGAGTCTTGCAGTGAGCGGGTCGCTCCCCAGACAATCCCCTCCTCAACACACACACCTTTCATCCCTTATATCTGCCTGATCAAAGAGCCTGTCACTACCGTGAAGCAGCAGGTCTGGAAATACTAATAACCCCAGATGAACACCTCAGAGAATGGAGACAAACCTCTCAGGTGTTGCAGAATACTAACACACTTCAAATAAGCCTAAGTAGCATATAAACACCATGGACATAATAATGTAGACAAAAAACACAGAGGGGTTTTAAAACAGTCAAATATTTCAAATAGGCCTTAACTAGCTTATCAATGAGTACATTTACATGCACACTAATAATATGATATTAAACTGACTTTGGCAGTAGGCAGATTATGCATTAGTCATGTAAACACCTTGCTCTGCTTAGCTTAATCGGCGTAAGGTCAAAATCATAGTAAGCATACGCTGATTAAAACACCTGGTGTTCTGAGCAATCCTTTGAATGATTAGGACATGTAAATAAACGTTCCAGTGGTGTATTAGATCTGGGCACCAGCACCAGCCGAGAGCCTCCCCCTTTAGTACGAGTCAGTTTGGAACAACTGAATGTATGTGACTTAGAAGTGGTTTTCACATACAAACTTTTTATGTCCCAACTCAGAATCAAATATGCTTCCCAAAAAGAACATGGTCACTGTGGTAAAACCTTTATTTTGATTGGTGATTTTCTGCATTTATCAGAGTGCCATCAGGTAGCCTGATCTCAGATGTGTCCATGTAAACAGGATTATTTGGGAAATCGGTCTTCTTGCAAAGCATGTAAACGTTTTAATCAAACTATTATATTAATCTGACGATCCACAATAATCGCATTACTGTGTGCATATAACCACACTCAATTACATTTTTACAGGTCTCTTTAACAAACAGGATTTGGTTCTAAATTCTACAGATGATTATCAATCCAAAACACCCTGAATTAACAGGAGTTGTCTACATTGGTAGTCAGGCAAGCTTGACTGAGGAAGCCTGACACCCTCTGCCTACCATCCCTCCAGAGATCACGCCCTCTGACCCCTAACCTCCACAGCGGTCCCATCATGTCTGATCCCGGGGTAATGAGGTGCGTCAGCCCGCCATTAAAAATCACTCACACAACACCCTCAGCTGAGACATCCCTGATGCTTTAACAAACTGTTTTACGTGCTGGGCTATAAACTGTGTGTGTGGGTATGTAGGTGTGTGTGTTAGTGAATTGAGGATTTGGAGTGATTTTAATTAAGACAAATCATTTTCCATTTCTTTTAAGCACAGGTTTAATTAAAAAACCCAAAGGTTCCCTACTGGATGTAGACTGGACTTAAAAGTTTCCAGCCATTAGAATGACAGGAATGCTGTGTTATGGCTACTGCTGTGTTGGGTTGCCATGGCTACTGCAGACTTCACTGGTCTTACATGAGCAGCCGTTTCCAGTGTACTAGTAACAATAATTAATCATTTAGAATGCCTAAATCAACTAAATTATACACTCTCTGTCTCTCTCGTACACACACACACACACACACACACACACACACACACACACACACACACACACACACACACACACACACACACACACACACACACACATACACACATACGCACACACGCACACACACACACACACACACACACACACACATACATACACACATACGCACACACGCACACACACACACACGCACACACACACGCGCACGCACAGACAGTCAAATCATCCCAGAGTCGTGGGTACCATCGGTGGTTTGCAGATGGTTTTCTCTGCTTTAGCGGACTAACAGAAATCTCCCCACCTGTTTGCTTAGAGGAATACCCTTTACATGTACACGTATTTAACAAGACATGGAGCTTGTCTGTAGTGGTTTTTCTGGTAGGGTTCCAGCCATGGTTTATCACTAATAAAAACAGTGTGAGTACCAGAGCCAGTCAGGCAGGGCAGCCCAATGTTTACCAGTCTATAGTCCTATAGCCTGTCTCAGTACTACACTCCCTTCATGAAAACAGCACTCTACATATACATACACCCCTGCCTTCCAGGCTAAACATAACTAAGCCTAATGAACATGAAAGAGAGAGAGAGAGAGAGAGAGAGAGAGAGAAACACACACATACACATACATTTATGTTTATCTAACCTTGTGGGGACACAATTTATTCCCATTCAAAATCCTATTTTCCTTAACCCCTAACCCTAAATGTAACCCTAATCCAATCCTAACCCTAAACCTAGCCCTAAACCTAACCCTAAACATAACCCTAAACCTAGCCCTAAACCTAACCCTAAACATAGCCCTAAACCTAACCCTAAACCTAGCCCTAAACTTAGCCCTAAACCTAGCCCTAAACCTAACCCTAAACCTAACCCTAAACCTAGCCCTAAACCTAGCCCTAAACCTAACCCTAAACCTAGCCCTAAATGTAACCCTAATCCAAGTCTAACCCTAACCAACTAGAAATGTACTTTTTCCTTGTGGGGACTTACAAAATGTCACCAGTTGGTCAGATTTCTTTTAGTTTACTACTGTTGTGGGGACTTCTGGTTAAACACACACACACACACACAGGTTTGTAGCAGGGGTTAACGGGTACAGGAAGCAGCCACTCCACCTTCAGGCCCCGGCCGTCACATGACATGCAGATTCCAAAGGGGAATTGGCCGATGACCCACACGCTGGTGGGTATATGGGGAAGATGTTTAATTCCAGCACTGGCTTAAGGCGCCCCTATCTCCCTACCTCAGAACAGACAGAGGCACCATGCATGGGCTAGCTAGCTGACTAGTGAGGATAACACAGCTACGCACAGCTGTCTCTGTTTCTCTCTCTTCTCTCTGGGCAGAGGGGTTAAGTTAACCAGTTCCTGTGTGTGTGAGGGGGTTGTGTGTGAAGGTGTGAGGCAGTGGAGGTGAGGGGTTCTCTGTTGGTCTCCCCAGGAGAAGAGGGTCTATACACATGGATGTGTTTTCTATTTCCTTATGTCCTGGCACCACAATCCCACTGTTGAACGTCTTCCATGTCGGCACTTCAAATACAGGCAGAGTAGCACGTACACTCTCTCTCTTGTCTCTCTGACACACACTGCATACAGTATATATATATACACACACACACACACACACACACACACACACACACACACACACACACACACACACACACACACACACACACACACACACACACACACACACTATTGAGTAGTAAGTCAGAGCAGAGGCCTTAGCTTTCAGGCAGCACAGGTGCAAGTCATTATACACACATTCCTGGGTGCATTAAGAGTTGCGTCTGTGAGGTGCTGGGAAGCTGGGTGTTTACATAGCAAGTCATCTCTACAGCCTTGTTCTACACTACCTTGGATTTACAACTGCAACTCTTAACAGCACCACCTTCCAAACCACTATAACTGCAACTGCTACTCTTAACAGCACCACCCTCCAAACCACTATTACTGCAACTGCTACTCTTAACAGCACCACCCTCCAAACCACTATTACTGCAACTGCTACTCTTAACAGCACCACCCTCCAAACCACTATTACTGCAACTGCTACTCTTAACAGCAACACAACGGCTTGGCTGGCTGAATAAAGAGATGAGAAACTGTAGTTCGAGGGAAGAAACTACAGACAAATTCTATTCTGTTTTACACACATTTTTTGAATATGTCATTTTAAAGTGCATATGAATAAATAGGAGCTGTGGTGTGAATGATGTCTGACCCCCTTTGACATTACCAGTGTGTATGTTGTGTGTCTGTGTTTGTGTGTCCATTGGATCTTCAACGGAAAGATCAGCCTCTAAAGCACTGCGCTCACTAAAGATCCCGCCAGTGTCAAACTATTTCTGGGGCGAGAGCGGAAAGCGGTTACTATATTCTCATCCCAAAAATCGGTGTTGGTTTGAGTGGTGTATTTCTTGTCTGAGGCCTGGCTGATTTCCCCCTTGTGGGGTTTCTGTCAGTAAGGACATGGGAACACAGCTGAGAAGAAGACAAGAGGAGGAGAGGAAGACAGGAGGAGGGGAGGAGGAGAGGAAAAGAGGAGGAGAGGGAGAGGAAGACAGGAGGAGGAGAGGAAGACAGGAGTAGGGGAGGAGGAGACGAGGAGAGGAAGAGAGGAGGCTGATCTTTCCGCAGGTCTCCTAATTGTCCCTAGAATTTCTAAGCAAACAGCTGGAGGCAGGGCTTTCTCCTATAGAGCTCCATTTTTATGGAACGGTCTGCCTACCCATGTAAGAGACGCAAACTCGGTCTCAACCTTTAAGTCTTTACTGAAGACTCATCTCTTCAGTGGGTCATATGATTGATTGTAGTCTGGCCCAGCAGTGGGAAGGTGAACGGAAAGGCTCTGGAGCAACGAACCGCCCTTGCTGTCTCTGCCTGGCCGGTTCCCCTCTTTCCACTGGGATTCTCTGCCTCTAACCCTATTACAGGGGCTGAGTCACTGGCTTACTGGGGCTCTTTCATACCGTCCCTGGGAGGAGTGCGTCACCTGAGTGGGTTGAGTCACTGATGTGATCTTCCTGTCTGGGTTGGCGCCCCCCCCTTGGGTTGTGCCGTGGCGGAGATCTTTGTGGGCTATACTCGGCCTTGTCTCAGGATGGTAAGTTAGTGGTTGAAGATATCCCTCTAGTGGTGTGGGGGATGTGCTTTGGCAAAGTGGGTGGGGTTATATCCTTCCTGTTTGGCCCTGTCCGGGGGTGTCCTCAGATGGGGCCACAGTGTCTCCTGACCCCTCCTGTCTCAGCCTCCAGTACTTATGCTGCAGTAGTTTATGTGTCGGGGGGCTAGGGTCAGTTTGTTATATCTGGAGTACTTCTCCTGTCCTATTCGGTGTCCTGTGTGAATTTAAGGGTGCTCTCTCTAATTCTCTCTTTCTCTCTTTCTTTCTCTCTCTCGAAGGACCTGAGCCCTAGGACCATGCCTCAGGACTACCTGACATGATGACTCCTTGCTGTCCCCAGTCCACCTGGCTGTGCTGCTGCTCCAGTTTCAACTGTTCTGCCTTATTATTATTGGACCATGCTGGTCATTTATGAACATTTGAACATCTTGGCCATGTTCTGTTATAATCTCTACCCGGCACAGCCAGAAGAGGACTGGCCACCCCACATAGCCTGGTTCCTCTCTAGGTTTCTTCCCAGGTTTTGGCTTTTCTAGGGAGTTTTTCCTAGCCACCGTGCTTCTACAACTGCATTGCTTGCTGTTTGGGGTTTTAGGCTGGGTTTCTGTACAGCACTTTGAGATATCAGCTGATGTAAGAAGGGCTATATAAATACATTTGATTTGATTTGAGGATAGGAAAAGAGGAGGAGAGGAAGAGAGGTGGAGAGGAAGAGAGGAGGAGGAGAGGAAAAGAGGAGGAGAGGAAGTGAGGAGGAGAGGAGAAAAGAAGAAGAGGGTGAGAGCTATTGCTTAGGCGCCTGACTGTAGTGTGACAGCGGAGACTGCCACTGTGCTGGTGTGTGTGTGTGTGTGTGTGTGTGTGAGCTTCTCCCTACTACAGTATCTAACCCTGCTGTAAATCAGTAGACCTCCTGCTGGGAGCAGCCCATTCACAGACCAGCCCGATACTATAACACAAAGACCACCATCAACCCCCATTAAAACACACAGCGCCTCCATTCATCTCCAGTCACACCGCCACATAACTCACATAACTCTCTCATAAGTCACATAACTCTCTCCCCCATGGACCTAATGGTTGTGTGTGTGTGTGTGTGTGTGTGTGTGTGTGTGTGTGTGTGTGTGTGTGTGTGTGTGTGTGTGTGTGTGTGTGTGTGTGTGTGATGGGATGCTCCATAACTCTCCAACCATGGAGTGGTGTGGTTATGTGTGTGTGTGTCTTCCCCTGTGTGTCCCTCCTAGTGTGTGTGGATGTCTGACAGGCCTGTGTGTGGCTTTTGGAGGATTGTAGAGCCAAAGCAAACATCTATTGGAGTTAGAAGGACTATTCAGTGGTACTACTAATGCCTAATGTAAATAGACTCAGTCATCCAGTCCATGGAGAGCTAATGGTTATGTACAAGGCTGTGCTCCACTCAGTCTTCCCCTTCACAGTGTCCTCCCTCCTAGAGGGAAATGACTGCTACATTGTGGATGTCTGACAGGCCTTGTGAGGGGTAAGTGGCTTTTGGAGGATTGTAGAGCCAAAGCAAACATCTATTGGAGTTAGAAGAGACTATTCAGTGGTACTACTAATGCCTAGTGTAAATAGACCCAGTCAGTCATCCAGTCCCATGGAGCAGCTCCTCTGGTGTCTGAGTCTGTGATACGTACCGGGAGCTATGATACGTACCGGAGGCTGTGATACGTACCGGGAGCTATGATACGTACCGGAGGCTGTGATACGTACCGGGAACTATGATACGTACCGGAGTCTGTGATACGTACAGGAGGCTGTGATACATATCGGAGGCTGTGATACGTACCTGGAGGCTGTGATACGTACAGGAGGCTGTGATACGTGCTGTGATACGTACAGGAGGCTGTGATACGTACCGGAGGCTGTGATACGTACAGGAGTCTGTGATACGTACAGGAGGCTGTGATACATATCGGAGGCTGTGATACGTACAGGAGGCTGTGATACATACCGGAGGCTGTGATACGTACAGGAGGCTGTGATACGTACAGGAGGCTGTGATACATACCGGAGGCTGTGATACGCACAGGAGGCTTTGATACGTACAGGAGGCTGTGATACGTACTGGAGTCTGTGATACGTACAGGAGGCTGTGATACATATCGGAGGCTGTGATACGTACAGGAGGCTTTGATACGTACAGGAGGCTGCGATACGTACAGGAGTCTGTGATACGTACAGGAGGCTGTGATACGTACAGGAGGTTGTAATACATACAGGAGGCTATGATATGTACCGGAGGCTGTGATACGTACAGGAGGTTGTAATACATACAGGAGGCTGTAATACATACAGGAGGTTGTGATACGTACAGGAGGCTGTGATACGTTCCGGGAGCTATGATACGTGCCGTTAGCTATGATACGTACCGGAGGCTGTGATACGTACAGGAGGCTGAGATACGTACAGGAGGCTGTGATACGTACAGGAGGCTGTGATACGTACAGGAGGCTGTGATACATACAGGAGGCTGTAATACGTACAGGAGGCTGTAATACGTACAGTAGGCTGTAATATGTACAGGAGGCTGTAATACATACAGGAGGTTGTAATACATACAGGAGGTTGTAATACATACAGGAGGTTGTAATACATACAGGAGGCTGTAATACATACAGGAGGCTGTAATACGTACAGGAGGCTGTAATACGTACAGGAGGCTGTAATACGTACAGGAGGCTGTAATATGTACAGGAGGCTGTAATACATACAGGAGGTTGTAATACGTACAGGAGGCTGTAATACATACAGGAGGCTGTAATACGTACAGTAGGCTGTATGTATTGGGTCGCAAAGTCCCGGAAACTTTGCTAAAATTCAGAGATTTTCCAGAAATCACGGTTGGGAAATTCCCAGAATCAGGAGGGAATAAGCAGGATATCCAGAATCCTCCTAACAGGATTTCTGAAAACCCAGGGAATTTGGGGAGGGTTACTGACATTTCCCAACACTGAGTCCCACAGACAGTAGCTAAGACAGCCTGCTCTAGCCTAATGCAGACTATGGACAATGGCTTTACAGTGCATTTGCATATTCATGTTTGTATAATGATGCTACAATATTCTATTTAATTCTATACACGGTCCTGTATGGTAGCGCATGGCGCTTGAAATGCCAGGATAGTGAGTTTGATTCCTAGAGCCACACAAACATACAAATGAATGCACGGACGACTGTAAGTCGCTTTGGATAAATGTGTCTGCTAAATGGCATATATTATTATATGTACATTATACGTGCACAGTTCTATATAGAACACTACAGATTACAGCTGGCTTGTAGTAAGTAGATATAGAAGGAAGGTGAGGTCTTCCCGCCAGGACCCAAACTAAGGATATGCCTCTGTTTGCTCTTCCCATATAACACTACAGTGACAGTACACATGGATAGACAACCTCAATAACCTCTCTCCCTCCCTACCTCTCTCCTACTCTGCCTATCATGACTTACTACTAAAACTACCTGGTTCTACCAAAACTCTCCCTGCCCTTTCCACCCCGACCCAGCAGCCAGAGCTCCAGCTAGCCACACCCACACATTAACACTTAGCTGGCTAAATCACACCCAGTGGAGAAATGAAAGCAGAACCATTAGCATGGACATGGGATTAGCTATGTTTGCATCATGGCTGAAGTGGGAAGTGATGCACCTTAGAGTTAAGGTCACTGTCTGCCCCAACACAACACCCTCAGAGTTAAGGTCACTGTCTGCCCCAACACAACACCCTCAGAGTTAAGGTCACTGTCTGCCCCAACACAACACCCTCAGAGTTAAGGTCACTGTCTGCCCCAACACAACACCCTCAGAGTTAAGGTCACTGTCTGCCCCAACACAACACCCTCAGAGTTAAGGTCACTGTCTGTCTGCACACAACAACCTCAGAGTTAAGGTCACTGTCTGTCTGTCCACACCATGACCTCAGAGTTAAGGTCACTGTCTGGCCACACAACAACCTCAGAGTTAAGGTCACTGTCTGTCCACACAACACCCTCAGAGTTAAGGTCACTGTCTGTCCACACAACCACCTCAGAGTTAAGGTCACTGTCTGGCCACACAACACCCTCAGCCTAAGTTAAACTCTCAGTACTATCAGCACAGCACACAGACACAGACACACTAAAGACACTTATTAAGCTTCACAGGTTCTCTCTTTTAAAGGAACAGCTACAGTAGTATATTCCAAGTTTTATGAGATGGCGATGGATGGCGTGCTTTGTGAGGTGAAGGAAAACAAGGGTCTGAAAACTTGGCTTAATGAGCAGTGTTTCATTAGAAGGCCGTTAGTACTGTGGAGCCAGTTTAGGCCTCCGAAAGCCAAACCCACGGTGAAAAGAACTATTAACTACACCGTCCATTCTCACGACAACTTCAGTAGCTCGCTGCCTCTGTGTGTGTTTAAAGTGTTTGTGCCTAAAGTGACTATGGGTAAAGTGTATGTGTGTTTGTGTGTGTAAAACATGTGTAAAGTGTGTGTGTGTGTGTGTGTGTGTATCCTCGCCACACATATTGAGCAGCTGGGTGGAGAGAGGAGGAAAGAGGAGAGAGGAGGAAAGAGAAGAAGAGAGGAGGAAAGAGAATGAGAGAGAAGGAGACAGGAGAGAAGAGGAGGAAAGGTAATGAGAGAGGAGGAGACAGGAGAAAAGAGGAGGAAAGAGAATGAGAGAGAAGGAGAGAAGAGGAAATAGAAGGAGAGAAGGAGGGAGGAGGAAAATAAGGAGAGAGGAGGAGAGAGTAGGAAAGAGGAGGAAAGAGTAGGAGAGAGAAGGAGAGAGGAGGAAAGAGAAGGAGAGAGGAGAAAAGATAAGGAGAGAGGGGGAGACAGGAGGAAAGAGTAGGAGAGACAAGGAGAGAGTAGGAAAGAGAAGGAGAGAGAAGAAAAGATAAGGAGATAAGGAGGAAAGAGGGGAAAGAGTAGACAGGAGGAAAGAGGAGGAAAGGAGAGAGGAGAAAAGATAAGGAGAGAGGGGGAGAGGAGGAAAGAGAAGAGAGGAGGAGGAGAGAGAGGAGAAAAGATAAGGAGAGAGGGGGAGACAGGAGGAAAGAGTAGGAGAGACAAGGAGAGAGAAGGAGAGATGAGAAACGATAAGGAGAGAGGGGGAGACGAGGAAAGAGTAGGAGAGAGAAGGAGAGAGGAGGAAAGAGAAGGAGAGAGGAGGAGAGAGTAGGAAAGAGAAGGAGAGAAGAAAAGATAAGGAGAGAGGAGGAAAGAGTAGGAGAGAGAAGGAGAGAGGAGGAAAGAGAAGGAGAGAGAAGGAGAGAGAGGAGGAAGAAAGAGGAAGTAGCCCTCTAAACTCAGATACCACCCGGGTTCTTTCTCCGTCCAGCCTAGGCCCAGGGGTTTATGGGTAGGCTGCTGTTGGAGGATCAGTCTGCTGTGTTCTACTGCTTCTGCTCTGTAAACTATTAGAGTACGGTCACTGTGAAGCAATGATCTAAGGAGAAGCTACTAGTCTCACATTCACTGTGGAGCTACGTTCTGCCTGGAAAATACATTGGAAATGCGTTGGTTTCTACGCTTCATCAGATACAGATGAAGTGCAAGGACAAGGACAGGGAAAGATGCTGAGGTACATAATGGATGTTATAGGACTTCTCATTTCCATAACCATGAGAGGAGTGTGCTGAGTCGATGGAGGGAATGATCCACCCCTTAGCCTCTAGTGGGGTGTCTCTCTCTCTGCCCCCTCTGGGCCTCGTTTAGCTGCCAGAGCCCTCCCTCCCTCCATCCACATAGGAGTAAACAACAGAGCAGGATTGGGCTTGGTGTTGGTTTCCCCCAGGACCCTGAGCGAGCTGGCAGAGAGACGTCTGTTTAGCATCTGTCAGAAAAAGACACGATGGAGCCAAATGGAGGTTCAGTCACATCAGCACTGGGATAGGAGCCCCTGTCATCTCACTGCCACGTGTCGCCTGGGGCGACACACACACACACACACACACACACACACACACACACACACACACACACACACACACACACACACACACACACACACACACACACACACAGACGAACACACACACACACACACACACACACACACACACACACACACACACACACACAACATACACACACAGACGAACACACCCTTCTTCAGAGAGACCCAGCTCAGCCCGTGTCCACTATCCGGCCCCCAGGCCCTTTTCCCTGGCCACCACATCAAATCACTGCCCCCTCTCTTCACTTGGAGCTCACACCTGAGCTTGGATCTGCTGGGATGTGACAGAATACAATAGTTCAGTGGACAGCACCCTGTACACTTCTCACATAACATGGTTTGGCTAGAGAGAGAGAGAGAGAGAGAGAAAGAGAGAGAGTTGATGTTCTGCAGAGGGTGAGAGGCCAGATGTTTCTCAATTACAGCTAAGATGGTTCAATTAGTAAAGTTTTGTACACATTCAGTGGCTGTGGAGCACAGTATACACTACTGTAACATACAGTTACAGTATCATTTGAGTATCATTTTCAGGGGGCCCCAGATCCCCTGCCACCTTCAACACACATCTCTTTCATTTCATTTAATTTCACATGTATTTAATTTCCTCTCTCTCTCTCTCTCTCTCAGGCTCTCTCTAACTCTCCTTCTCTCCCACTCTCTCTCTCTCTAGCTCTCCTTCTCTCCCACTCTCTCTCTCTAGCTCTCTCTAGCTCTCCTTCTCTCTCTCTCTCTCCCTCTCTCTCTCTCTCTAGCTCTCCTTCTCTCCCACTCTCTCTCTCTAGCTCTCTCTCTCTCTCTAGCTCTCCTTCTCTCCCACTCTCTCTCTAGCTCTCTCTCTCTCGCTCTCTCTCGCTCTCTCTCCCTCTCTCTATCTCTTAGGATGAAGACATCATTGAATGCTCGTCTAATCCCTCGCAGGATAAGACTGTCATCAGAATGGATGTGGAGAAAAATATTTCAATGAAGGACTTTAAAAGCCTGTTTTCCATCCGTCCATTCTGTCCCCTAGACAGAGAATCCCGCCCAATCACTGCATCCACAGATTAAGTTTCTCTAATATTCGGTGACAACAGACCTTTAAATAGCTGCAGTTGGAGCCACTCTAAGCCATCTAGCCCTCTCCTCCCCTTCCCTCCCCAGTCCTGAGGGCAGGTTCTTAGGGGTGGAGATCTAGAGGATGAAATAGGGATTTAGACCCTGATCCAGAGGGGGGTAAGACCAGAGGCCTGCTGGGTTTAGTCCTGGGCCGGCCTGGGACCCTCAGGCACTGTCTCTCTCTGACGGTCTGTCTCTGACAAAGACAATCTGTTCCTCTCCCTCTACTCTCTGAAACAGAGCCTCTCATACTCACACAACTCTGAAGAACAAATTGAACCGAATCATCAGTGTGGACATCCCTTTGGATACAATGTGTGTGTGTGTGCGTGTGTGTGTGTGTGTGGACAGTTCACAGGAAACCCCAGCTGGAGAGACTAGTGGGGTTAGGACATTAATGCAACCCTAAAACAGCCCACCTCCTTAGGGCACTGGTCAAAATAGTGCACTATATAGGGCATAGAGTGCCATTTTGGATAGTGGCTGAGTAACTTTAGACATTTGTGGTGTTGCACAGAACTTACTATACTCCTCTGTTTTGGTTTCCTGCATGCTCAACTTCCCACTCTGGTCAGAGAGTTCACAGAACTTACTATACTCCTCTGTTTTGGTTTCCTGCATGCTCAACTTCCCACACTGGTCAGAGAGTTCACAGAACTTACTATACTCCTCTGTTTTGGTTTCCTGCATGCTCAACTTCCCACACTGGTCAGAGAGTTCACAGAACTTACTATACTCCTCTGTTTTGGTTTCCTGCATGCTCAACTTCCCACACTGGCCAAAGAGTTCACAGAACTTACTATACTCCTCTGTTTTGGTTTCCTGCATATTCAACTTCCCACACTGGCCAAAGAGTTCACAGAACTTACTATACTCCTCTGTTTTGGTTTCCTGCATGCTCAACTTCCCACACTGGTCAGAGAGTTCACAGAACTTACTATACTCCTCTGTTTTGGTTTCCTGCATGCTCAACTTCCCACACTGGTCAGAGAGTTCACAGAACTTACTATACTCCTCTGTTTTGGTTTCCTGCATGCTCAACTTCCCACACTGGCCAAAGAGTTCACAGCACTTACTATACTCCTCTGTTTTGGTTTCCTGCATGCTCAGCTTCCCACTCTGGTCAGAGAGTTCACAGAACTTACTATACTCCTCTGTTTTGGTTTCCTGCATGCTCAACTTCCCACACTGGCCAAAGAGTTCACAGAACTTACTATACTCCTCTGTTTTGGTTTCCTGCATATTCAACTTCCCACACTGGCCAAAGAGTTCACAGAACTTACTATACTCCTCTGTTTTGGTTTCCTGCATGCTCAACTTCCCACACTGGTCAGAGAGTTCACAGAACTTACTATACTCCTCTGTTTTGGTTTCCTGCATGCTCAACTTCCCACACTGGTCAGAGAGTTCACAGAACTTACTATACTCACCTGTTTTGGTTTCCTGCATGCTCAACTTCCCACACTGGTCAGAGAGTTCACAGAACTTACTATACTCCTCTGTTTTGGTTTCCTGCATGCTCAGCTTCCCACTCTGGTCAGAGAGTTCACAGAACTTACTATGCTCCTCTGCTTTGGTTTCCTGCATGCTCAGCTTCCCACTCTGGTCAGAGAGTTCACAGAACTTACTATACTCCTCTGTTTTGGTTTCCTGCATGCTCAGCTTCCCACTCTGGTCAGAGAGTTCACAGAACTTACTATGCTCCTCTGTTTTGGTTTCCTGCATGCTCAACTTCCCACACTGGTCAGAGAGTTCACAGAACTTACTATGCTCCTCTGTTTTGGTTTCCTGCATGCTCAACTTCCCACACTGGCCAAAGAGTTCACAGAACTTACTATACTCCTCTGTTTTGGTTTCCTGCATATTCAACTTCCCACACTGGCCAAAGAGTTCACAGAACTTACTATACTCCTCTGTTTTGGTTTCCTGCATGCTCAACTTCCCACACTGGTCAGAGAGTTCACAGAACTTACTATACTCCTCTGTTTTGGTTTCCTGCATGCTCAACTTCCCACACTGGCCAGAGAGTTCACAGAACTTACTATACTCCTCTGTTTTGGTTTCCTGCATGCTCAACTTCCCACACTGGCCAGAGAGTTCACAGAACTTACTATACTCCTCTGTTTTGGTTTCCTGCATGCTCAACTTCCCACACTGGTCAGAGAGTTCACAGAACACATTGCACAATTTTGGAAATATATAATGGCTGGTTTTGTTGAAAAGACAACTGCAAGGTCAGATTCTCGCTGTTGTGAGGTGATTTTCTTATAGATCACATCTGGCCAGACTCCAAAGAGCAACGAGAGGGCGCTGACCTTTGAAGAACATGCATATCCTAGAGCGAAGGACAATTGTTTCACAAACCACACTTGATGTTTTGCCCAAAATCCGTTCCAGAGTCTGAATGTGTACACTGCTGCTTACTACATTACCTATCACAGCAGTCTCAGTGCACTATATGTGCACCATCAATATGCTTTATCTCAATATACAATATGCTTTATCTCAATATACAATATGTTCTATTTCCAATATGCTGCTATATAAATCTCTATTAACACTGACTCATTTGGCCTCAGTCATGGCCCTCAGATCCAGAAGCATATTTATAGGGCCACAACGACAGGCCCAGAGCAACGGTCTCTCTCCCTAACCAGCACTAAACAGGCCCAGAGCAACAGTCTCCCTCCCTAACCAGCACTAAACAGGCCCAGAGCAACGGTCTCTCTACCTAACCAGCACTAAACAGGCCCAGAGCAACAGTCTCTCTACCTAACCAGCACTAAACAGGCCCCAAGCAACAGTCTCTCTACCTAACCAGCACTAAACAGACCTACTAAACATGTTACCCCTCCACCATGACACTAACACATACACACACTCCACAGGGCTGGTGGCAGTGCAGCCTGAAAGCGAGTTTATTGTGCCCTAAAACGGCTGAATTTAGTGAGGAAATGAGCTGGAACATACCAATCTATTTCTGTACATCCCCCCCCCTTCTCCCTGTAATGAGATTCTAGACAAATGGAAACACAGGGCATAACAGATATAGAGCAAATTTAGGAAAGGGGGGGAAAGAGAAAGTAAGAAAGAGAGAGAGAATGAAAGAAAGAGCGTGAGAGAAAGAGAGAGTTTTTGTGTATGTGTGTGGTGGGGTGTCTTGAGGTTGGGGACAGTCAGTGACACAAGGGGGGCATTGCTGGCTAAAGGTGGATCCTTATCGTAATCACTAATATCTCCATACCACAGGGACCACACACACACACACACACACACACACACACACACACACACACACACACTGGATATGGTGATGTTATGGTGGTGGGATGGGAGAGGTTGGTCATGGCTGTCATGCACTATTATTGGGGAATGCTATGACACACTGCAAACTCTCAAATAGCATGTAGCCTGTGGTAATATGTAGCCCCTGAACAGGCAGTGAACCCACTGTTCCTAGGCCGTCATTGAAAATAAGAATTTGTTCTAGTTGCCTAGTTAAATAAAGGTAAAATAATAAAATAAAAAATAAAAATAAGAGGTTACAAGGGTTTATGATCCACTGTGACACTAAACATGTTTACACAGAGATATAGGTCACACTGGTTAGACAACAAACCATAGCCTTGTTGTTGAACAAAAAGCACAACTGAAGACCTCAGGTAGCAAGCAGCTACAGTACCTCTACTGTACCTCTACTAAACTAAAAAATATATATATCTCCATCATTATATTTTCTCAAGGTTACTGTGGCATAGAAAGAGAGAGATGGAGAGAAAGAGAAAGGAGAGAGAAGGAAGGGAGGATAATTATAACATGGTGTGTAATTAAGGCTGTAAAAACTCCCCTCCCTCCCTTCCAGCTGTAGCCCACTGGGTATATTCCATAATCCATATTCATATTCCGCTGAGCTGAGCTGACACAGAAAGTGAACCAGTGCTGGAACGCTGAGGAGCCAACAGCACCACTGGCATCATTACATATTCATTGGCCTTAAAGCCATGTGTGTGACTGGGTAGGCTGGTGTGTGTGACTGGGTAGGCTGGTGTGTGTGACTGGGTAGGCTGGTGTGTGTGACTGGGTAGACTGGTGTGTGTGACTGGGTAGACTGGTGTATGTGACTGGGTAGGCTGGTGTGTGTGACTGGGTAGGCTGGTGTGTGTGACTGGGTAGGCTGGTGTGTGTGACTGGGTAGGCTGGTGTGTGTGACTGGGAGTGTTAGGACAGGCAGGTTGGTAAACAGGTTGGCACCAGTTTAAAGGACCAATGGGTCTGATAATGAACTCACTCTTTCATTCACACACACACACACGCACGCACGGACACACGCACGCATGGACACACACACACACACACACACACACACACACACACACACACACACACACACACACTCTCTCTCTAGAATGATGAAACAGAGTATAAGATTGGTTAAATCACCTGTGATGTGAGTGAAGATTAATCCTGATCCGTAATGAACAGGTGCTCACATCCTGAGCAGAGTAGTGTGTGTGTGTAAGTGGCCATATGCACTGAACTCTAAGCACAAACACACTACTCTGTTCAGGATGTGAGCACCTGTTCATTACGGATCAGGATCTCACATCCTGAGCAGAGTAGTGTGTGTGTGTGTAAGTGGCCATATGCACTGAACTCTAAGCACAAACACACTACTCTGTTCAGGATGTGAGCACCTGTTCATTATGGATCAGGATCTCACATCCTGAACAGAGTAGTGTGTGTGTGTAAGTGGCCATATGCACTGAACTCTAAGCACAAACACACTACTCTGTTCAGGATGTGAGCACCTGTTCATTATGGATCAGGATCTCACATCCTGAACAGAGTAGTGTGTGTGTGTAAGTGGCCATATGCACTGAACTCTAAGCACAAACACACTACTCTGTTCAGGATGTGAGCACCTGTTCATTACGGATCAGGATTAATCTTCACTCACATCACAGGTGATTTAACCAATCTTAAAGTCGGTTTGATCGTTCTAGTGTGTGTGTGTGTGTGCATGCGTGTGCAGTGATGTGTGCTTCAGTGTATGGTCACATACGTCAATACAGCCTCCCGAGTGGAGCAGTGGTCTAAGTAGCTGTGCCACTAGAGATCCTGGTTAGAGTCCAGGCTGTGTAGAGTCCATAGGGCGGCGCACAATTGGCCCAGCGTTGTCAGGGATAGGGAAGGGTTTGGCCCGGCAGGGATGTCCTTGTCCCATCGCGCTCTAGCGACTCCTGTGGTGGGCCAGGTGCATGCACGCTTACACAGTCGCCAGGTGAACAGTGTTTCCTCCAACACATTGGTGTGGCTGGCTTCTGGGTTAAGCAGGCATTGTCTCAAGAAGCAGTGTGGCTTGGTTGGGTTGTGTTTTGGAAAACGCACGGCTCTTGACCTTCGCTTCTCCCGAGTCCATACGGGAGTTGCAGCGATGAGACCAGACTGTAACTAACTGGATACCACGAAATTGGGGAGAAAAAGGGGTAAACATTTTTTATTTATTTTTCAAATCAATACAGAACCTCATTAAACACAGTGACTCACTAAGCCTTCTACTCTCCCTATCAGCTAACCATTACTGGGACAAAGAGTTCCTACTCTGGCCTCAGTTTTACTCAAGACTTCATACATACTGTAGCTAACTTGGTACTTGAGCTACATCACCTTCCAGAAAATGATTTTTACATTGCTCTGTCCATCATCTCTCTGTCAATTCAATTCAATTCAATTCAAGGGGCTTTATTGGCATGGGAAACATGTGTTAACATTGCCAAAGCAAGTGAGGTAGATAATATATAAAGTGAAATAAACAATAAAAATTAACAGTAAACATTACACATACAGAAGTTTCAAAACAATAAAGACATTACAAATGTCATATTATATATACAGTGTTTTAACAATGTACAAATGGTAAAGGACACAAGATAAAATAAATAAGCATGTATTTACAATGGTGTGTGTTCTTCACTGGTTGCCCTTTTCTTGTGGCAACAGGTCACAAATCTTGCTGCTGTGATGGCACACTGTGGAATTTCACCCAGTAGATATGGGAGTTTTTCTAAATTGGATTTGTTTTCGAATTCTTTGTGGATCTGTGTAATCTGAGGGAAATATGTTTCTCTAATATGGTCATACATTGGGCAGGAGGTTAGGAAGTGCAGCTCAGTTTCCACCTCATTTTGTAGGCAGTGTGCACATAGCATGTCTTCTCTTGAGAGCCATGTCTGCCTACGGCGGCCTTTCTCAATAGCAAGGCTATGCTCACTGAGTCTGTACATAGTCAAAGCTTTCCTTAATTTTGGGTCAGTCACAGTGGTCAGGTATTCTGCCGCTGTGTACTCTCTGTGTAGGGCCAAATAGCATTCTAGTTTGCTCTGTTTTTTTGTTAATTCTTTCCAATGTGTCAAGTAATTATCTTTTTGTTTTCTCATGATTTGGTTGGGTCTAATTGTGCTGCTGTCCTGGGGCTCTGTAGGGTGTGTTTTTGTTTGTGAACAGAGCCCCAGGACCAGCTTGCTTAAGGGGCTCTTCTCCAGGTTCATCTCTCTGTAGGTGATGGCTTTGTTGTGGAAGGTTTGGGAATCGCTTCCTTTTAGGTGTTTATAGAATTTAACGGCTCTTTTCTGGATTTTGATAATTAGTGGGTATCGGCCTAATTCTGCTCTGCATGCATTATTTGGTGTTCTACGTTGTACACGGAGGATATTTTTGCAGAATCTGCAGAGTCTCAATTTGGTTGGTGAGCGGACCCCAGACCTCACAACCATAAAGGGCAATGGGCTCTATGCCTGATTCAAGTATTTTTAGCCAAATCCTAATTGGTATGTTGAAATTTATGTTCCTTTTGATGGCATAGAATGCCCTTCTTGCCTTGTCTCTCAGATCGTTCACAGCTTTGTGGAAGTTACCTGTGGCGCTGATGTTTAGGCCAAGGTATGTATAGTTTTTTGTGTGGCAGGGCAACAGTGTCAGGGCAACAGTGTCTAGATGGAATTTGTATTTGTGGTCCTGGTGACTGGACCTTTTTTGGAACACCATTATTTTGGTCTTACTGAGATTTACTGTCAGGGCCCAGGTCTGACAGAATCTGTGCATAAGATCTAGGTGCTGCTGTAGGCCCTCCTTGGTTGGTGACAGAAGCACCAGATCATCAGCAAACAGCAGACATTTGACTTCGGATTCTAGTAGGGTGAGGCTGGGTGCTGCAGACTTTTCTAGTGCCCGCGCCAATTCGTTGATATATATGTTGAAGAGGGTGGGGCTTAAGCTGCATCCCTGTCTAACCCCACGACCCTGTGTGAAGAAATGTGTGTGTTTTTTGCCAATTTTAACCGCACACTTGTTGTTTGTGTACATGGATTTTATAATGTCGTATGTTTTACCCCCAACACCACTTTCCATCAGTTTGTATAGCAGACCCTCATGCCGAATTGAGTCGAAGGCTTTTTTGAAATCAACAAAGCATGAGAAGACTTTGCCTTTGTTTTGGTTTGTTTGGTTGTCAATCTCTCAGTCTCTCTCTCCTGATATCCCAGTCCTTCTCCTCGAGATGACATGATTTTATGTTGATTCAGAGAAACACATCTCTCATGGACAGACGCACGCACCACGTTACATAACTGGTAGAAGGGTCTGTCGAAAGACTGTAAGATGCGACGCCTGACGAGGAACTTTGTTCCCGCTACGCTGATTTTTCGTCACTGATCACTAGGACAAATCCTGATTTCGCAGGTGCTTGAATCTTTCGAATTCCGAAAGGGGAGAGGACATTTGGCTTATAGGTTTCCCAGGAACTGGCTGAGAGTTTCTGTTAGAGTGGTGGAGACTTCGTTAGGCACTACTCTGGAGAAATAAATTCATAAAGAATCCTACAATGTGATTTTCTGGATTTTTTTTTCTCATTTTGTCTGTCATAGTTGAAGTGTACCTATGATGAAAATTACAGGCCTCTCATCTTTTTAAGTGGGAGAACTTGCACAATTGGTGGCTGACTAAATACTTTTTTGCCCCACTGTATCTACATCTACATTTGTTTCAATGGCAGGTTGTGTTAGCTAATCCAAGTTTATCATTGTAAAAGGCTAATTGATAATTAGAAAACCCTTTTGCAATTATGTTAGCACAGCTGAAAACTGTATCCGGAGCATCAGCATTTGTGGGTTTGATTACAGGCTCAAAATGTCCAGAAACAAAAACCTTTCTTCTGAAACTCATCAGTCTATTCGTGTTCTGAAAAGTGAAGGCCATTCCATGCGAGAAATTGCCAAGAAACTGAAAATCTGGCACAACGCTGGCGACTACTCCATTCACAGAACAGTGCAAACTGGTGCTAACCAGAATAGAAAGAGTGGGAGGCCCCGGTGCACAACTGAGCAAGAGGACAGCTACATTAGTGTGTTTAGTTTGAGAAACAGACGCCACACAAGTCCTCAACTTGCAGCTCCATTAAATAGTACCCGCTAAACCTAGAGGATCACCACAATAGAGTATCCCCATACTAGAATATCCCCACACTAGAGTATCCCCACACTAGAGAATAAGAAATAGAATATCCCCACACTAGAATATAACACCTAGAGTATCCCCCCACTAGAGTATTCCGCCGCTAGAGTATCCCCCCACTAGAGTATCCCCACACTAGAATATCCCCACACTAGTGTATCCCCACACTAGAGCAAAATACCTAGAATACTCCCACACTAGAAATCACCACACAAGAGTATAAGACCTAGAATATGCCCACACTAGAGTATCCCCACACTAGAATATAAAACCTAGAGTATCCCCACACTAGAGAATAAGACCTAGAGTATCCCCACACTAGAGTATAAGATCTAGAATATCCCCACACCAGAGTATAAGACCAAGAATATCCCCAACCTAGAGTATACAACCAGGAATATCCCCACACTAGAGTACACGACCAAGAATATCCCCACACCAGAGTATAAGACCAAGAATATCCCCGCACTAGAGTATACGACCAGGAATATCCCCGCACTAGAGTATACGACCAAGAATATCCCCACACTAGAGTATACGACCAGGAATATCCCCACACTAGAGTATACGACCAGGAATATCCCCACACTAGAGTATACGACCAGGAATATCCCCACACTAGACTATCCCCTCACTAGAGTATCCCCCACACTAGTGTCCCCTCAGTAGAATATCCCCACATTAGAGTATCCCCACATTAGTATCCTCACACTAGAGTATCCCCCAACTAGTGTATCCCCACATTAGTGTCCCCACACTAGAGTATCCCCCAACTAGTGTATCCCACATTAGTGTCCCCACACTAGAGTATCCCCTCACTAGAGTATCCCCACACTAGTGTCCCCTCAGTAGAGTATCCCCCAACTAGTGTATCCCCACATTAGTGTCCCCTCACTAGAGTATCCCCAAACTAGTGTATCCCCCACACTAGTGTCCCCTCAGTAGAGTATCCCCCAACTAGTGTATTCCCACATTAGTGTCCCCTCACTAGAGTATCCCCCACACTAGTGTCCCCTCAGTAGAGTATCCCCCAACTAGTGTATCCCCACATTAGTGTCCCCTCACTAGAGTATCCCCAACTAGTGTATCCCCACATTAGTGTCCCCACACTAGAGTATCCCCCAACTAGTGTATCCCCACATTAGTGTCCCCACACTAGAGTATCCCCTCACTAGAGTATCCCCACACTAGTGTCCCCTCAGTAGAGTATCCCCCAACTAGTGTATCCCCACATTAGTGTCCCCTCACTAGAGTATCCCCAAACTAGAGTATCCCCCACACTAGTGTCCCCTCAGTAGAGTATCCCCCAACTAGTGTATTCCCACATTAGTGTCCCCTCACTAGAGTATCCCCTCACTAGAGTATCCCCCACACTAGTGTCCCCTCAGTAGAGTATCCCCAACTAGTGTATCCCCACATTAGTGTCCCCTCACTAGAGTATCCCCCAACTAGTGTATCCCCACATTAGTGTATCCCCACATTAGTGTCCCCTCACTAGAGTATCCCCACATTAGAGTATCCCCCACATTAGTGTCCCCTCAGTAGAGTATCCCCAACTAGTGTATCCCCACATTAGTGTCCCCTCACTAGAGTCCCCCAAACTAGAGTATCCCCCACACTAGTGTCCCCTAAGTAGAGTATCCCCCAACTAGTGTATCCCCACATTAGTGTCCCCTCACTAGAGTATCCCCAACTAGTGTCCCCTCAGTAGAGTATCCCCAAACTAGTGTATCCCCACATTAGTGTCCCCACACTAGACTATCCCCTCACTAGAGTATCCCCTCACTAGAGTATCCCCCACATTAGTGTCCCCTCAGTAGAGTATCCCCAACTAGTGTATTCCCACATTAGTGTCCCCTCAGTAGAGTATCCCCCAAACTAGTGTATCCCCACATTAGTGTCCCTCAGTAGAGTATCCCCACATTAGTGTCCCCTCAGTAGAATATCCCCACACTAGAGTATCCCCACATTAGTGTCCCCTCACTAGACTATCCCCTCACTAGAGTATCCCCCTACTAGTGTCCCCGCAGTAGAATATCCCCACACTAGAGTATCCCCACATTAGTGTCTCCACACTAGAGTATCCCCACACTCAAGTATAAAACCTAGAGTATCCCCATACTAGAATATCCCCTCACTAGAGTATCCCCTCACTAGAGTATCCCCACACTAGAACATCCCCACACTAGAGTATAAAACCTAGAGTATACCCAGACTAGAGTATACCCACACTAGAGTATAAGACCTAGAATATCCCCACACTAGAGTATAAAACCTATAGTATACCCACACTAGAGTATACCCACACTAGAGTATAAGACTAGTATCTCCACACTAGAATATCCCTACAGTAGAGTATAGGACGAGACTCTCCCCACACTTGAGTATCCCCTCACTAGAATATCCCACATTAGACTATAAGACTAGAGTCTTCCCACACTAGAGTATCCCAAAACTAGAATATCCCCACACTAGAGTATAAGACCTAGAATATCCCCACACTAGAATATCCCTGCACTAGAGTATAAGACCAGAGTATCCTCACACTAGAGTATCCCACACTAGAGTATCCCAAAACTAGAATATCCCCACACTAGAGTATAAGACCTAGAATATCCCCACACTAGAATATCCCTGCACTAGAGTATAAGACCAGAGTATCCTCACACTAGAGTATCCCCGCACTAGAGTATACGACTAGATTCTCCCCACACGAGAGTATCCCCACACTAGAGTATCCCCACACTAGAGTATAAGTCCAGTTTTATAATCTCTCTCATTCATAAACCCAGCAGCCTTGTAGGGCTGAGCATGTGAAAAATGCCAACTAATCTAACCCTCTACCCTGGATCAGGAAGTCAGCTAAATAAACAGAGTAATAACATAACATAATCAGATTGCAACAGCCAGCAAAAATGCTGAAAAGTTGCCGTTGTATGCCTCGTGGAATAATCGTCCCTGAACACACTCTAAGTCACAGCAGGGACCAGCTGGCTCTCCTGCTGTGTTAGGATTCAGACATCATCACCTCAACGGCCCAAATACTTCACTCCCTGGCATCTGTGTAAACACAGCAAAGGGTTAATAACTCAGACCTGCACTCCCAGGCTATGCTTTATTTAATCCAATACTGCCTGGTTTGGAGTGGGGGAGAGTGGGTCTGGAAGAGAGAGTGAGGAGAGTTGGAGCTGGGAAATAAGGCTGGTTGGGGGGTGAGTGGAGCTGGACGGGGAGGTAGCCTGGATCTCTCCCTGTCCTGCTGAGCCCCGTTAGGCTAATACAACCCCCTCCTCTCCCTCTCTTCTTTCCCTCCCTAAAAAGCTGAGCTTTCATACTGTCTCCCAGGTAACACACACAACTGTGGTACACACACACACGCACACACGGACGAACGCAGGGACGCACAAACACACACGCACACACACGCACACAGGAAATAAGTGCCTGCAGTGCAGAGAGCGTAAGGCTGTTAGCCAACAAACCAGGTGTGAAATCACTACACCTCAGCCCCAGCACGATGAGTCAATCTATACCTCATGTCTCTCTGTCTGTCCGTGTGTGTGCGTGTGTGTGTACCAGAGTGAGATTTGATCACGTATCTGGGTGTATTTGTTTGGGTCTCTCCTTTAGGCTGCTGTGAAACGGTCTTGTCTTTGATTTGACTGTGTTCGTTTGTTTCCAATTTCAATAACTCATTTGGACTCATCTAGCTCAATTCTAGCATGCAGTTACTGCTTGGGCACATAGCCTAAAAACATCATACTGTCTGTTAGTAGAATCATTTCATAAATTTAACTTTGACTCTTTCTGATCAGCAGAATGATAAAACTATCAGTAACCACTGGTTGAGACTAGGCTCGCTAAGACAACCAGAGAGCCATACTACACCATGACTTATCTTAAAACCCCTACATTATCACTCAAACAACATTCTAATTTCAACCCTCCATACATAGGAGAAAAACAGCACAGCAAATAAACATGAGATGTTCCAGGCTGGTGGAAATGACCAGAAATCCCTGGTTGGAGCTGTACGGTGGAATGCTTTAAATGTATTCCTGAAACACAGTGAGATAAGATGAATGCAGCACAGTGAGATAAGATGAATGCAGCACAGTGAGATAAGTGAATGCAGCACAGTGAGATAAGTGAATGCAGCACAGTGAGATAAGTGAATGCAGCACAGTGAGATAAGTGAATGCAGCACAGTGAGATAAGTGAATGCAGCACAGTGAGATAAGTGAATGCAGCACAGTGAGATAAGATGAATGCAGCACAGTGAGATAAGATGAATGCAGCACAGTGAGATAAGTGAATGCAGCACAGTGAGATAAGATGAATGCAGCACAGTGAGATAAGATGAATGCAGCACAGTGAGATAAGTGAATGCAGCACAGTGAGATAAGTGAATGCAGCACAGTGAGATAAGTGAATGCAGCACAGTGAGATAAGTGAATGCAGCACAGTGAGATAAGTGAATGCAGCACAGTGAGATAAGATGAATGCAGCACAGTGAGGTAAGATGAATGCAGCACAGTGAGATAAGTGAATGCAGCACAGTGAGATAAGTGAATGCAGCACAGTGAGATAAGTGAATGCAGCACAGTGAGATAAGTGAATGCAGCACAGTGAGATAAGATGAATGCAGCACAGTGAGATAAGTGAATGCAGCACAGTGAGATAAGTGAATGCAGCACAGTGAGATAAGTGAATGCAGCACAGTGAGATAAGTGAATGCAGCACAGTGAGATAAGTGAATGCAGCACAGTGAGATAAGTGAATGCAGCCTACCCGGCTGCCTGGCTGGCTGGTTGCCTGGCTGGCCGGCTGGCTGGCTGGTTGGTAAGTAGAAAGGGAGACTTTCTTTCTGAGGACTCAGGGAGGGAACCATTTGCTGCATTATTCATGCAGCTGGGTAAGGTTTAATTAAAGTCCTGCTTGGTATTGTGCTGTGCTGTGCTGAGTGGAGGGCTGAATGTGTTTGTGTGTGTGTGTGTTTTTGTATTGTGTGTGTAGGGATGAATGTGTGTTTTGCTTCGCCTGTCGTTGCTTCATTCACATTGTCCATGATCCACTTATCAGAGGCCCTGTGGTCACGCCCCCTCCGCTGTACGTTAACATAATATTTCAGCCCAGAGAGAGAGAGGTGATACTCGCTAATTATCAAAATCCAGAAAAGAGACGTTCAATTCAACAACCACCTAAAAAGAAGCAATTCCCAAACCTTCCATAACAAAGCCATCACCTACGGAGAAATAAACCTGGAGAACAGCCCCTTAAGCAAGCTGGTCCTGGGGCTCTGTTGACAAACACAAACAGACCCCACAGAGCCCCAGGACAGCAACACAATTAGACCCAACCAAATAATGAGAAAGCAAAAAGAGAATTGTAAATAATTAACAAAAAAAAGAGCTAACTAGAATGCTATTTGGTCTTAAACAGAGAGTATACAGTGGCAGAATACCTGACCACTGTGACTGACCCAAAATTAAGGAAATATTTGTCTATGTACCGACTCTTGACCTGGCTGTCACTTTTGTTAATGATCTATTTCACTTGCTTTGGCAATGTAAAACATATGTTTCCCATGCCAATAAAGCCCCTTAAATTGAAATTGAGATAGAGAGGAAGAGGGGGGAGAGAGAAAGAGAGGGAGAGGGGGAGAGGGAAAGAGAGGGAGAGGGGGAGAGAGAAAGAGAGTGAGAGGGGGGAGAGAGAGAGACAGAGAGAGAGAGAGAAAAAGAGACAGACAAAGACGAGACAGAGAGACAGAGACAAGGCAGACAAAGTGAGAAAGAGACAGACAGAGAGAGAGGGAGAAAGAGCACGAGAGCGAGATAAATAATGCTTTGTCATCAGGTTGAATGTTTCCTATACAGAACAAATACATTTGCAAAATGTGTATGTTTTTCTGCCAGCAGGAAAACTAAGGAAAATGAGCGAGACTGGTAAAAATGATTTATTATTAAAATGATCTTCTTTGCAAAGTTTTCATGTGTCTATAATGGTTCGTAGTTTACACTCTCTCTCCCATTCATTTAAAATAACTTGTAGTAACACTGTATGCAACTAACAGTCTACAACAGTGGACACTCTCCCTCTCTCTGATCACAGTGGTATTCATCCACAGCATTAGCATGTAGTGCTAACAGTACTCAGAGCAACAGCAGTCAAACACATCAAAAACTTAAGCATTTAGCGCCACTAACACTATCCTACAACAACACTGGTCCAACATATCCAAAGTGTTAGCATTTAGCGCTAACACAGGTGACACATCTCCAGATACACAGTCCCAACACAACAGACATGGTGTATGGGCCTGCCATGCCAGCCAGTGGGAAGCCCAGAGGAACAAAACAAACAGCCGGAGGTCTACAGTGCCACCGCGACCTTCCCCGTGGGAGAGTGACGCTCCTTTGCGCTGCGCTGCGCTGCGCTGCACCAGACAAGACCAGATGCAGTGAAACACATCACACACATCAGTGCTAAATGGACACACACGCACCGCACACACACAACAGCTCTCAACAAAAAAACAGTGACATACTGCTAAACAGACTAAGAGACTAGGAGAGGGGGGAGGGGAGAGGGAGGGAGAAAGACAGACGAGAGAAGAGAAAGAAACAAGGGAGAAAGGGAGAGGGGCTATTGAGTAGTGTGAAAGGATTGTATGGGAGAGTGAACCCATTGGAAGAGTGAACCCCAGGCATGCAGGCAGGCTCAGACTGGACCCTGGGAAGAGTTGAAAGCGTCTGGAGGAAGGGAGCGAGTGGCGACAACAGGAAGGTGACGTGTTGCATTTAGCCTGGAGGAACTCCGCTGTGTAACACCTCAACAGGACACTCATACAACTGTCCATACAACCTGCCAGGCTCATAGATAGTCTCATAGAGAGAGACATGAAGTCCAGGTCAGGTCAACCCCACAGCCGAGCCTTCAGTTAAACAACTCACAGGGTGCTGCACTGAACTCATTCACCTAGGTTCTCTCTGACAGAATACACGGATAGAGTTGGTCTCAGGGCCTTTATGTGACAATCATCATAGGAATTGGCAAGAAAGCACAGCCATATCTGAGACCAGGCTTTGAGTGACACACAGGTTGTGTTTTGCTCCGCTTTGTGAAACGCTTAAAGGAGCTTAAAAACAGATATACACACACTGAAGCATCAAATGTATCTTTCAAAAGCTGCAAAACAGAGATTTAGAGAGAAAGAAAGAAGGGAGAGAGACAACAAGAGAAAGGAGGAAGGATATTGAAGTGTTGAGAGATGGTTCTGGAGAGGCGTCCATGTGTTGTGTTGCAGACAGACGCAGAGGGAACACAGGGCCACAGCTGCCCCCGTGTGTTGTCACAGACAGACAGTGTACCAGCCCAAGCTGCACGGCCATGATAAAGCTCTTCTCCTGTCACACGGTGTCGATGCTATGACCTCACTACCTGGAGAATCACACTGTAACTGCTGCACAGAAACAGCATCAATACAATATGTCACTCACACAACCATTTCAAAATCTTATGTGATTTACTTTGTTGTGTCTACTCATTTACGTCAAGCCGAGCAACTATAGGTCGTTTTATAGTTTCAGGCTACCAGTATACAAAAGGGCCTATTCACAAATCCTACACACACACAAACACCTCACACTTTCAAGGAAAATCTGGGGTCATGCTAGCAAATCAATATCCTGTCACTATAAACCATTAGTACACTTATCTCACTCCAGGGGCAGGTCAACCAAGTCAGACTTTATAGAAAGGTATTTGTGAAAATAATATTTTCGGAGTGCCCCAGATCCCATGACACCTCTCTCCTCCAACACACATCTCTTTCATTTAATTTAATCTCACATGTATTTAATTTCCTCTCTCTCTCTCTCTCTCTCTCTCTCTCTCTCAATCTCTCAATCTCTCATGAGAGATATGTAGAGCTTGATGCATAACTAGAACCAGTGTTCCAACCCTCCGATCCAAACAGCTACAGTATGGCCATGCGGCGTTACCATGGAGACTCCCTGCTGGGGCTCTAATTTGTGAGTGATGTCCAGATCCATACGGGTCAGTCTCCCTCCTTCCTGCTGACTTCCAGCTTCAAACTGACCAGCCAGACCCTTCACATCACAGCAGCCGTATAGTATAGAGCTAGTGGTCTTCAGTTCCCCCTCCTCAACTTCAGCTACAAGTCTTCAGAACAATGATTCATTGTAGTGGATTATCCCTGTGTGATATCTGCTATGAATCTGTCTTTTATATATGATGTACATGAGACTGTTAAGAATATAGAAGGGTCTCTATGGTTCTTTGGAGGGGAATGACGTAACTGGGAAAGATTTACTTTCTGTGAATCAGAGTTAGATGTCACTAATATGAAAGAGCGTCTTTGAGAAGTTGTGGGTGTGAGAGGGATACATTGGATATATTTGCATTCTGCTCTAGGCTGGCTGGGGCGCTAGGCTGTTGTGCATATTTAGTGAGGAGACCTGACACCTGCTCTCTCTCCCCTCCTCCCTCCCTCTCTTTTCGACCTGCTATCTCGTCAAGGTAATTGGCCCGTACACAGCCAACCTGTCTCCCAGTCTGACATATGCATAACTCCAGTGGAAACACAAACCAAAAACATGTCAGAAGACTCACATGGGAGAACACTCTGCTCTCTTCCCTCTTACATAACACATGCATACACACTCACTGACACAACACACACACACACACACACAATCCAGAGGTCCTGTCGTTTATCACTCCCATTCTACGTTGACATATACTGTATGTCAATTTCAGAAACTCATATTCTCTAAGTAGCATTAACAGATTCTTCCCAACAAACACATCAATGAAAGATGGAAGACAGGCCAAGTTTTAATTAGACAACTTTAATCTAACCCAGTTTCAGTGAGCAGAGGGGAACCAAAAGGAACCACTGAGGCTGCTGCTGCTGCTGGATGAGGAGATGGTGAAGCTGTTGGCTCCTTCACACAAGACCATTTTTTTGAGAAACAAAAAGAAAAGTGAAAGAAAAAAAGAAGAAAAGCAATGTATGCTATGCTCATTAGAGAGGCACATATGTTGGGACAGACAGACAGACAGACAGACAGACAGACAGATAGACAGATAGACAGATAGACAGATAGACAGATAGACAGATAGACAGATAGACAGATAGACAGATAGACAGATAGACAGATAGACAGATAGACAGATAGACAGATAGATAGATAGATAGATAGACAGATAGACAGATAGATAGATAGATAGATAGATAGATAGATAGATAGATAGATAGATAGATAGATAGATAGATAGATAGATAGATAGATAGATAGATAGAAAAGAGGGAGAAGGAGGGAGAAAGGGAATCAGGGGGTATGCTAATTGGGTATAGAGCAGACCTAACTCCATTAAATTAAAATCAAATCAGAAACATTTTACATTTGAATAGAAATTCAAAATGAAATGATCTTAACAGAAAAAAGTGTCCTCCTGTGTGCTACTTACAATTGAAGTCGGAAGTTTACATACACCTTAGCCAAATACATTTAAACTCAGTTTTTCATAATTCCTGACATGTAAGCCTAGTAAAGAGTTCCTGTATTAGGTCAGTTATGATCACCACTTTATTTTAAGAATGTGAAATGTCAGAATAATAGTAGAGATAATGATTTATTTCAGCTTTTATTTCTTTCATCACATTCCCAGTGGGTCAGAAGTTTACATACACTCAATTAGTATTTAGTAGCATTGCCTTTAAATGATTTAACTTGGGTCAGGCGTTTCGTGTAGCCTTCCACAAGCTTCCCACAAGAAGTAGGGTGAATTCTGGCCCATTCCTCCTGACAGAGCTGGTGTAACTGAGTCAGGTTTGTAGGCCTCCTTGCTCGCACACACTTTTACAGTTCTGCCCACACATTTTCTATAGGTTTGAGGTCAGGGCTTTGTGATGGCCAATCCAAAACCTTGACTTTCTTGTCCTTAAGCCATTTTGCCATAACTTTGGAATCATACTTGGGGTCATGGTCCATTTAGAAGACCCATTTGCGACCAAGCTTTAACTCCCTGACTGATGTCTTGAGATGTTGCTTCAATATATCCACATAATTTTCCTTCCTCGTGATGCCATCTATTTTGTGAAGTGCACCAGTCCCTCCTGCTGCAAAACACCCCCACAAGATGATGCTGCCACTCCCGTCCATCACGGTTGGGATGGTGTTCTTTAGCTGGCAAGCATTCCCCTTTTTCCTTCAAATATAACGATGGTAATTATGGCCAAACAGTTCTATTTTTGTTTTATCAGAGCAGAGGATATGTCTAAAAAAAAACAATCTTTGTCCCCATGTGCAGTTGCAAACCATAGTCTGGCTATTTTATGGCAGTTTTGGAGCAGTGGCTTCCTAAATGTGGCAACCTAAATGCCAAACCGGACAAGAGCATGACACACTCAGCATACAGGGGGACAAACACCTGCCTGGAGGTGACAGCATTCCCTCCCCCATATGCCCCCCTAGGCACAACTATGACAACATAACCAACAAAAACAGTTCACAACTCCTGCAGCTCTGTCGCACGGTGGGTATGTACATAGTCAATGGTAGGCTTCGAGGGGATTCCTATGTTAGGTACACCTATAGTTCATCTCTTGGCAGTAGTACTGCAGACTACTTTATCACTGACCTCAACCCAGAGTCTCTCAAAGCATTCACAGTCAGCCTACTGACACCCCTATCTGTAACGTCCGTCATTAAATGAAGACCAAGGTGCAGCGTGGTAGGCGTACATTTTCTTTAATTTGAAATGTTCCACCAAAAAACAATAAACAACTTAACGAACGTACAGTGGGGCAAAAAAGTGTTTAGTCAGCAACCAATTGTGCAAGTTCTCCCACTTAAAAAGATGAGAG
>NC_056451.1:18511380-18513880 GCF_018296145.1 Oncorhynchus tshawytscha
AAACAGATAAAGAGAGAGAGAGAGAGAGAGAGAGAGAGGGAGGGTGAGAAACAGATAAAGAGAGAGAGGGAGGGAGGGAAACAGATAAAGAGAGAGAGAGGGAGGGAGGGTGGGAAACAGATTAAAAGAGAGAGAGGGAGTGTAAGAAACAGATAAAAAGAGAGAGACAGTGGGAGAGAGAGAGGGGGGGAAACAGATAAAGAGAGAGAGGGAGGGTAAGAAACAGATAAAAAGAGAGAGAGGGAGGGGGAGAAACAGAGAGAGAAACAGAGAGAGAGGGAGAGAGAGAGAGAGAGAGAGAGAGGGAGGGTGAGAAACAGAGAGAGAGAGAGAGAGAGGGAGGGTGAGAAACAGAGAGAGAGACAGAGAGGGAGGGTGGGTGAGAAACAAGGAGAGAGAGGGTGAGAAACAGAGAGAGAGAGGGAGGGTGAGAAACAGAGAGAGAGAGGGGTGAGAAACAGAGAGAGAGAGAGGGGGAGGGTGAGAAACAGAGAGAGAGAGAGGGAGGTGAGAAACAGAGAGAGAGAGGGGGTGAGAAACAGGGAGAGAGAGAGAGAGAGAGGGAGGGTGAGAAACAGAGAGAGAGAGTGGGTGAGAAACAGAGAGAGAAAGAGAGAGGGAGGGTGAGAAACAGAGAGAGAGAGAGGGTGAGAAACAGAGAGAGAGAGAGGGTGAGAAACAGAGAGAGAGAGAGGGTGAGAAACAGAAAGTGAGAGAGGGTGAGAAACAGAGAGAGAGAGAGGGTGAGAAACAGAAAGTGAGAGAGGGTGAGAAACATAGAAAGAGAGGGAGGGTGGGGGGTGAGAAACAGAGAGAGAGAGAGAGAGTGAGAAACAGAGAGAGAGAGAGAGAGTGAGAAACAGAGAGAGAGGGAGAGAGAGGGTGAGAAACAGAGAGAGAGAGAGAGAGAGGGTGAGAAACAGAGAGAGAGAGAGAGAGAGAGACAGGGAGGGTGAGAAACAGAGAGAGAGAGAGAGGGTGAGAAACAGAAAGTGAGAGAGGGTGAGAAACATAGAAAGAGAGGGAGGGTGGGGTGAGAAACAGAGAGAGAGAGAGAGAGAGAGAGAGAGAGAGGGGAGGGTGAGAAACAGAGAGAGAGAGAGAGAGAGAGAGAGAGAGAGAGGAGGGTGAGAAACGTGAGAAACAGAGAGAGAGAAGGGGTGAGAAACAGAGAGAGAGAGGGGGTGAGAAACAGAGAGAGAGAGAGAGAGAGAGAGGGGAGGGAGGGTGAGAAACAGAGAGAGAGAGAGAGAGAGGGTTAGAAACAGAGAGAGAGAGAGGGTGAGAAACAGAGAGAGAGAGGGGTGAGAAACAGACAGAGAGAGGGGTGAGAAGGAGGGTGAAAGAGAGGGAGGGTGAAAAACAGAGAAAGAGAGAGAGGGAGGTTGAGAAACAGATAAAGAGAGAGAGAGAGAGAGGGAGGGTGAAAAACAGAGAAAGAGAGAGAGGGAGGGTGAGAAACAGATAAAGAGAGAGAGGGAGGGAGGGTGGGAAACAGATAAAGAGAGAGAGAGGGAGGGAGGGTGGGAAACAGATTAAAAGAGAGAGAGGGAGTGTAAGAAACAGATAAAAAGAGAGAGACAGTGGGAGAGAGAGAGAGGGGGGGAAACAGATAAAGAGAGAGAGGGGAGGGTAAGAAACAGATAAAAAGAGAGAGAGGGAGGGGGAGAAACAGAGAGAGAAACAGAGAGAGAGGGAGAGAGAGAGAGAGAGAGAGAGAGAGAGGGAGGGTGAGAAACAGAGAGAGACAGAGAGGGAGGGTGGGTGAGAAACAGGGAGAGAGAGAGGGTGAGAAACAGAGAGAGAGAGAGGGAGGGTGAGAAACAGAGAGAGAGAGAGAGAGAGGGTGAGAAACAGAGAGAGAGAGAGAGAGGGAGGGTGAGAAACAGAGAGAGAGAGAGGGAGGTGAGAAACAGAGAGAGAGAGGGGTGAGAAACAGGGAGAGAGAGAGAGAGAGGGAGGGTGAGAAACAGAGAGAGAGAGTGGGTGAGAAACAGAGAGAGAAAGAGAGAGGGAGGGTGAGAAACAGAGAGAGAGAGAGGGTGAGAAACAGAGAGAGAGAGAGGGTGAGAAACAGAGAGAGAGAGAGGGTGAGAAACAGAAAGTGAGAGAGGGTGAGAAACAGAGAGAGAGAGAGAGGGTAAGAAACAGAAAGTGAGAGAGGGTGAGAAACATAGAAAGAGAGGGAGGGTGGGGGTGAGAAACAGAGAGAGAGAGAGAGAGGGAGAGTGAGAAACAGAGAAAGAGCGAGAGAGGGAGGGTGAGAAACAGAAAGAAAGAGAGAGGGAGAGTGAGAAAAAGAAAGAAAGGGCGAGAGAGGGTGAGAAACAGAAAGAAAGAGAGAGGGAGGGTGAGAAACAGAGAAAGAGAAAGTGAGAGCGGGAGGGTGAGAAACAGAGAAAGAGAGAGTGAGAGAGAGGGAGGCTGAGAAACAGAACGAGAGAGCGAGAGAGAGGGTTAGAAACAGACAGAGAGAGAGAGAGGGAGAGGGAGAAACAGA
>NC_056451.1:18518880-18526380 GCF_018296145.1 Oncorhynchus tshawytscha
GTAGAAACACTGAGAGGAGAGAATCAAAACAAAGAAGGAGAGTCTGCCAAATGGGACACGGCCAGTGGAATCAGGGATTGGTGTTGAGTAGAAACACTGAGAGGAGAGAATCAAAACAAAGAAGGGAGAGTCTGCCAAATGGGACACGGCCAGTGGAATGAGGGATTGGTGTTGAGTAGAAACACTGAGAGGAGAGAATCAAAACAAAGAAGGGAGAGTCTGCCAAATGGGACACGGCCAGTGGAATCAGGGATTGGTGTTGAGTAGAAACACTGAGAGGAGAGAATCAAAACAAAGAAGGGAGAGTCTGCCAAATGGGACACGGCCAGTGGAATCAGGGATTGGTGTTGAGTAGAAACACTGAGAGGAGAGCAAAGCGAGGTTATTTGACAGAAAGCTCTCCATTCCTGAAAGCAGTGCCTCAGGTGATCCCTCTATCCCTACCTCACTCCCTCTCTTCATTCCTTCCTTTCTCCCTCCCCCGGGCACACAGCAGGGGACAGCTTTAAAGCAGTTTGTCTTCCCTCTGAAAACTTTCTACCAGGTCATTCTCTGAACCCCAAAAAGACTGTCAAAGCAAAAACACCAGTTGTTGTCTCTGTACGATACCGTATATACTGTATGTAGACTATATAAATCAAATTCTATTTGTCACATGCCGAAAACAACAGATGTAGAACTTACCGTGAAATGGTTACTAACAACTCCTTAACCAACAATGCAGAATTTTTTTTAAAGTAAGAAAATATTTGGTAAAAAAAAGCAGATAGTCCGGGTAGCCATTTGATTAACGGTTTAGCAGTCTGATTGCTAGGGGGTAGAAGCTGTCAAGGAGACGTTTCGACCTAGACTTGGTGCTCCGGTACCGCTTGCCGTAGTTTATGACTAGGGTTACTGGAGTCTTTGACAATTGAAATGGCATAGAAAAAGCTAAATGCTACACTAAAGTACAGAGCTTTACTGTTGTGTCTACTTGATGGTGATGAAACATGTCGACACTGGTTAAAGGATATAGGATCATGAAAAAGGAAACTATGACATATATCTTATATCACTATCATGCACACGCACCCTCACACATAAGGATGGGACTGATACATGTTTGATAGTGTCTTGATGCTGTATTGCTTGTCCTTCATGTTCTAATACCTAGACGATACCCCTTCCTTATGTTTTTCGAAAATAAATAATACAAAATGGGAAAAAAAGTAATTTAATAAAGGATATCGGACAGGAAGTCAAAACATACATGACAAACTGCTGGAAGAGGTGTGCTCTGGTGCGTGATATCTGTGCACTGGTGTGTGTGTGTGTGTGGTTGTGAATGGCATATGCAAAAGACTCAAGTAACACAATGCTGAGGTATGGAGTCCCTCAGGCAGGTGGCCACTGAGCCGGCATGGCTAAACGTGGTGTGTGTGTCTGTATGAGTGTGTGTGGCTGAATGTGTGTGAGAGCCACATAAACAGCTGCCTGGCTGCTCTCCATAGTGGACCGAAAGGACAGATAGTATACAGTTGAAGTCGGAATTTTACATTCACCTTAGCCAAATACATTTAAACCCAGTTTTTCACTATTCCTGATATTTAATCCTAGTAAAAAGTCCCTGTCTTAGGTCAGATAGGATCACCACTTTATTTTAGAAATGTGAAATGTCAGAATAATAGTAGAGAGAATGATTTATTTCAGCTTTATTTCTTTCATCAAATTTCCAGTGGGTCAGAAGTTTACATACACTCGTTTAGTATTTGGTAGCATTGCCTTTAAATTGTTTAACTTCATTCAAACGTTTCAGGTAGCCTTCCACAAGCTTCCCACAATAAGTTGGGTGAATATTGGCCCATTCCTCCTGACAGAGCTGGTGTAACTGAGTCAGGTTTGTAGGCCTCCTTGCTCACACACAAGTTTTCAGTTCTGCCCACACATTTTCTATGGGATTGAGGTCAGGGCTTTGTGATGGCCACTTCAATACCTTGACGTTGTTTTCTTTAAGCCATTTTGCCACAACTTTGGAAGTATGCTTGGGGTCATTGTCCATTTGGAAGACCCATTTGCGACCAAGCTTTAACTTAACTGATGTCTTGAGATGCTGCTTCAATATGTCCAAATATTTTCCATTCTCATGATGCAATCTATTTTGTGAAGTGCACCAGTTCCTCCTGCAGCAAAGCACCCCCACAACATGATGCTGCCACCCCCACAACATGATGCTGCCACCCCAGTGCTTCACGGTTGAGATGGTGTTCTTCGTCTTGCAAGCCTCCCCCTTTTTCCTCCAAACATAACGATGGTCATTATGGCCAAACAGTTCTATTTTTGTTTCATCAGACCAGAGGATATTTCTCCAAAAAGTACGATCTTTGTCCCCATGTGCAGTTGCAAACCGTAGTCTGGCTTTTATGGCGGTTTTGGAGCGGTGGCTTCTTCCTTGCTGAGTGGCCTTTCAAGTTACGTCGATATAGGACTTGTTTTACTCTGGATATAGATACTTTTGTAACTGTTTCCTCCAGCATCTTCACAAGGTCCTTTGCTGTTGTTCTGGGATTGATTTACACTTTTCGCACCAAAGTACGTTGATCTCTAGGAGACAGAACGCTTCTCCTTCCTGAGTGGTATGACAGCTGCGTGGTCACATGGTGTTTATACTTGCGTACTATTGTTTGTACAGATGAACGTGGTACCTTCAGGCATTTGGAAATTGCTCCCAAGGATGAACCAGACTTGTGGAGGTCTACAATTTGTTGTCTGAGGTTTTGATTTCTTTTGATTTTCCCATGATGTCAAGCAAAGAGGCACAGAGTTTGAAGGTAGGACTTGAAATACATCCACATGTACACCTCCAATTGACTCAAAGGATGTCAATTAGCCTATCAGAAGCTTCCTTAGCCATGCCATTATTTTCTGGAATTTTCCAAGCTGTTTAAAGGCACAGTCAACTTAGTGTACGTAAACTTCTGACCCACTGGAATTGTGATACAGTGAATAATAAGTGAAATAATCTGTTTGTAAACAATTGTTGGAAAAATTACTTGTATCATGCACAAAGTAGATGTCCTAACCGACTTGCCAAAACTATAGTTTGTTAACAAGAAATTTGTGGGGTGGTTGAAAAACGAGTTTTAATGACTCCAACCTAACACGGAACCCAAATCGGCTGCGTGCGTGCGCCATTGTGTGCTATCGTGCATACATTTATTTTGTCCCCCTACACCAAACGCGATCACGACATGCAGGTTAAAATATCAAAACAAACTCTGAACCAATGACATTAATTTGGGGACAGGGCGAAAAGCATTAAAGATGTATGGCAATTTAGCTAGTTAGCTTGCACCTGCTAGCTAACGTTAATTTGTCCTATTTAGCTAGCTTGCTGTTGCCAGCTAATTTGTCCTGGGATATAAACATTGAGTTGTTATTTTACCTGAAATGCACAAGGTTCTCTACTCCGACAATGAATCCACACATAAAACGGCCAACCGAATCGTTTCTAGTCATCTCTCCTCTTTTCAGGCCTTTTCATCTTTGAAATGATATGGTGATCGGCATCTAAGCGTTCATAGTATTACCACGACGACCGGCAAAACAGTTTGTCTTATACGTGGGTATAACCAGTGGGGAGATGGCACGTGGGTACCTGCTTCTATAAACCAATGAGGAGATGGGAGAGGCAGGACTTTCAGCGCGATCTGCGGCAGAAATAGAAAGAAGTTCTATTTTAGCCCTTGGCATCGCAGACGCCCGTTGGCGCACGCGAGCAGTGTGGGTGCAATAATTGAATAACATGGATTTCTAAATTTATTTTGCAACGCTCGCGCACGTGACGTGTCCGGTCTGGTCAGCATGTAAGTGTATGTAAACTTCCAACTGTAGCTTCAGTGCTCTTGTGGGTCTTATTGTGATGCTGAGGGCCCATGGTGGCCTCTTTCTGACCCAGAGCTGCTTTCTCTGTCTGTCTGACTCTCACATGTCTGTCTGTCTGGCTGGCTGCTGACAGGTACTGCTACATCAGGTACTGCTCATCTTCTCACTGCACAGATGTGAAAACACAGCTAAAAGCAACGTCGTGGAGGCCTATGCAACACTTGTTTTCACCAGTCGTTCTCTGTGACACCAGGAAAGGAGATGAGGAAAGGAGATGAGGAGAGGAGCTGACTGTAGACTATTACCTCTGAGCCAACGGAACGGTGCAATATGAAACTGACGTTTGCGAGGTTGATTGCAAGAAGTACAAACTCAGTGGAAGTCATCCTAAAGGTGGTCGAAAATAACTTCAAAGTGAACTTCATGGTCATCGTGAGGATTGATGGTACAGAGAGAGCCATTGCAAAGGCAAGGTACAATGTTGCATCAGCCATTCCCCTGAATAATGCACACTCATGAATAAACATACAGTATAGCTCTGAAGTACACTTCTACAACTGTCCATGTACAGCCTGTGAGGCCTGTTTTTTTCCTCCCTCTCTCTCTTTCTATTTTGCGCTCATCCTCTGTTTCTCTCTCTCTTTCTCTCTCTCTCTCACTCTCCTGCCTTCCCCGTTCAAACAACACACATGCCTATCATGTACAGTATGCCTCTATTTCTTGCTTGCTCCCTCTCTTTCTAAATCAAATCAAATTGTATTGGTCGTACACATATTTTGCAGATGTTATTGCAGTGCAGTAATACCTAACAATACAAAACAACACACACAAATCCCAAAAATGTAAAGAAAGGAATTAAGAAGTATAGAAATATTAGAACGAGCAATGTCAGAGTCCGGAATATAAATATATATGTATATGATGGTGTGTATAGACATTATTGACAGTATATGAATAGAAAAGGTGTGTACAGCAGTAGTTATATAGGATGAGCCTTGACTAGAATACAGTATATACATATGAAGTGGGTAAAACTGTATGGAAACATTATTACAGTGACCAGTGTTCAATGACTCTACCCTTGGTACCCCCTCTTCACCACCCCACCTTCCTCCATCTTGTTTTCCTCTCTTTTCCCCCCACTATCTCTCTCTATATCTCCCTCTCTCCGTCTCTTGCTCTCTCTCTCCAGTCTGAAGATAGTACAGACAGCTGTGAGTCTGAGGTACGTCAGTCTCGCTGGTCTTGATTCAGTTCTATAACAGACAGGTAGTGGGCTGTGTGAAAGCAGCCATCTAGACAGCACAAAGACTGTCTACTGGGAATTAACCCCTCGGAAGAATACACCCTGCCCGTCTGCCTCTCTGTGTCTGTCTGTCTGGCTGCACTACCTCTTATAAATAATACAACACTTTCCCCAGGTCCTCGTAGACTCTTCTATCCTCCACACCACATTCTCCCCTCCTCCGCTTCCTCCTCCTCCTCTTCTTCTTCTCACCTTTCAGAAATCTTCACTGGAATACCAGACATTCATGTTTGTTTGTGTGTGTGTGTGTGTGTGTGTGTGTGTGTGTGTGTGTGTGTGTGTGTGTGTGTGTGTGTGTGTGTGTGTGTGTGTGTGTGTGTGTGGATTAGTCTGCTATCACTGGGGCTCTGTCAGTCTGTCAGGCAGTGGGAAGGGCAGGGACAAAGAGGATAATTTCAATAAGAATACTGCAGCTGAGAGGACAGAGCTCTCCCAGTGGGGTGACTTCCACTCTCAGCTCTTACACACACACACACACGCATGAACGCATGCACAAACACTCGCACGGACATACACACACATTCACGCGCACACATCCACTGTTGGAGGATATGGGATGAAATGATGGTGTGAAATAGAGGGAGGAGGAGAGGAGATCGATACATAGTCCAGTTTGTTGTGTAAAACTACTGTGTTTGGTTTATGTACCCTATGGCCCTATGTGTGTGTATGAGTAGGTGTGTGGTTGTCATCCTCTCCAGTCAGTCTTCACCGAACGATCCCCATCCCTAAACCCATGCACCTGTCCCTGCACCTGTCTGTCTGTAACTGCAGGTTTAATCCTGTGAGTGGGGCCCTGGAGTGGCGCTTAAGTTAGGCCCTGGCCCCTTCACCATCATTATCCCCTCCGTCTGGCCCCCAGATCTCTCATTACATGCAAATACAGACTCTTTATGTGCCTGGTGAATAGGGAACCCCCTCTCTGCTGAACACGACCCCCTCCTTCCCCAGTCAGAGCTGAAGATAACCCACCAGCCATTACACAGGATCCCCTGCTACAATTTACTATACCATATCATGACCACTTCAGCTTTAGGATCCTTTGAGGGCTGTTAGTGATCAGAAGGCAGCTGGTTTTTGTTGGTGGTATGGTACTCGCAAAACACCAGTCTCAACATCAACAGCGAAGAGGCGACTCCGGGATGTTGGCCTTCTAGGCAGAGTTGCAAAGAAAAAGCCATATCTCAGACTGCCAATAAAAATAAAAGATTATCATGGGAAAAAGAACACAGACACTGGACAGAGGAACTCTGCCTAGAAGGCCAGCATCCCGGGGTTGCCTCTTAATTGTTGACGTTAAGACTGCTGTTTTGCGGGTACTATTTAACGAAGCTGCCAGTTGAGGATTTGTAAGGCATCTGTTTCTCAAACTAGACACTCTAATGTACTTGTCCTCATGCTCAGTTGTGCACCGGAGTCTCCCACTCCTCTTTCTATTCTGGTTAGAGCCAGTTTGCTCTGTTCTGTGAAGGGAGTAGTACACAGCGTTATACGAGATCTTGAGTTTTTTTTAGCAATTTCTCGCATGGAATAACCTTCATTATTCAGAACAAGAATAGACTGACGAGTTTCAGAAGAAAGGTCTTTGTTTCTGGCCATTTTGAGCCTGTAATCGAACCCACAAATGCAGATGCTCCAGATACTCAACTAGTCGAAAGAAAAACAGTTTTATTGCCTCTTTAATCAGAACAACAGGTTTCAGCTGTGTTAACATAATTGCAAAAGGGTTTTCTAATGATCAATTAGCCTTTTAAAATGATAAACTTGGATTAGCTAACACAATGTATTACAGGAGTGATGGTTGCTGATAATGTCCTCTGTACGACTATGTAGATATTCCATTTAAAAAATCAGCCGTTTCCAGCTACAATAGTCATTTACAACATTAATAATGGCTACACTGTATTCTTGATCATTTGATGTTATTTTAATGGACAAATAATTCACTTTTCTTTTAAAAACAAGGACATTTCTAAGTGACCCCAAACTTTTGAATGGTAGTGTATATGTTTGTGTATGTGTGTGTGTGTGTATGTGTGTTTGTGTATATGTGTTTGTCTATGTGTGTGTGTGTATATGTGTTTATGTATGTGTGTGTGTGTGTATATGTGTTTGTGTGTGTGTGTGTGTGTATATGTGTTTGTGTATGTGTGTGTGTATATATATGTTTGTGTATGTGTGTGTGTGTATATGTGTTTGTGTATGTGTGTATATGTGTTTGTGTATGTGTGTGTGTGTATATGTGTATGTGTGTGTGTATATGTGTTTGTGTATGTGTGTGTGTGTATATGTGTTTGTGTATGTGTGTGTGTGTATATGTGTTTGTGTATGTG
>NC_056451.1:18533880-18678880 GCF_018296145.1 Oncorhynchus tshawytscha
TACAGAGATATCAGAGTCTGTAATACAGCGAGATATCAGAGTCCGTAATACAGTGAGATATCAGAGTCCGTAATACAGCGAGATATCAGAGTCCGTAATACAACGAGATATCAGAGTCCGTAATACAGCGAGATATCAGAGTCCGTAATACAGTGAGATATCTGAGTGCGTAATACAGCGAGATATCAGAGTCCGTAATACAGCGAGATATCAGAGTCCGTAATACAGCGAGATATCAGTCTGTAATGCTCCGAGATATCAGAGTCCGTAATACAGCAAGATATCCGAGTCCGTAATACAGCGAGATATCAGAGTCCGTAATACAGTGAGATATCTGAGTGCGTAATACAGCGAGATATCCGAGTCAGTAATGCTCCGAGATATCAGAGTCTGTAATGCTCTGAGATATCAGAGTCCGTAATACAGCGAGATATCAGAGTCCGTAATACAGTGAGATATCTGAGTGCGTAATACAGCGAGATATCAGAGTCCGTAATACTGCGAGATATCAGAGTCTGTAATGCTCCGAGATATCAGAGTCCATAATACTAAGAGATATCAGTCTGTAATGTGCCGAGATATCAGAGTCCGTAATACTGCGAGATATCAGATTCCGTAATACAGCGAGATATCAGAGTCCGTAATACAGCGAGATATCAGAGTCCGTAATACAGCGAGATATCCGAGTGCGTAATACAGCGAGATATCCGAGTCTGTAATGCTCCGAGATATCAGAGTCTGTAATGCTCTGAGATATCAGAGTCCGTAATACAGTGAGATATCAGAGTCCGTAATACAGAGAGATATCAGAGTCTGTAATACAGCGAGATATCAGAGTCTGTAATACAGAGAGATATCAGAGTCTGTAATACAGCGAGATATCAGAGTCCATAATACAGCGAGATATCAGAGTCCGTAATACAACGAGATATCTGAGTGCGTAATACAGCGAGATATCCGAGTCAGTAATGCTCCGAGATATCAGAGTCTGTAATGCTCCGAGATATCAGAGTCCATAATACTAAGAGATATCAGTCTGTAATGTGCCGAGATATCAGAGTCCGTAATACTGCGAGATATCAGATTCCGTAATACAGCGAGATATCAGAGTCCGTAATACAGCGAGATATCAGAGTCCGTAATACAGCGAGATATCCGAGTGCGTAATACAGCGAGATATCCGAGTCTGTAATGCTCCGAGATATCAGAGTCTGTAATGCTCTGAGATATCAGAGTCCGTAATACAGTGAGATATCAGAGTCCGTAATACAGAGAGATATCAGAGTCTGTAATACAGCGAGATATCAGAGTCTGTAATACAGAGAGATATCAGAGTCTGTAATACAGCGAGATATCAGAGTCCATAATACAGCGAGATATCAGAGTCCGTAATACAACGAGATATCAGAGTGCGTAATACAGCGAGATATCAGAGTCCGTAATACAGCGAGATATCAGAGTCCGTAATACAGCGAGATATCAGTCTGTAATGCTCCGAGATATCAGAGTCCGTAATACAGCAAGATATCCGAGTCCGTAATACAGCGAGATATCAGAATCCGTAATACAGTGAGATATCTGAGTGCGTAATACAGCGAGATATCAGAGTCTGTAATGCTCCGAGATATCAGAGTCTGTAATGCTCCGAGATATCAGAGTCTGTAATGCTTCGAGATATCAGAGTCTGTAATACTGCAAAGGTCTAGTCAAGGACAATATTATTGTACACTACTTCTGTCTCAGATTCCCACAGTGTTTCTGTTAAATGTCACAATCACAATCCTCACACACACACAGGACTGGGTAGTCTATTATGCCTCCTGTAATTCTTCCATTGTTCATAATAAATCTGTCAAGCTATTGTCTCTATAATTCCCAACACATTAGACAACGGAGTGCATTTGTGGCAGAATAAACCATGTTCTCTTTCAGTCCCTAGCCAGATAGTAATAATAAAGATTCAGCTTTAATGTTGAACACGCTGTGTGTGTATATATGTGTTGTGTGTGTGTGTTTGTGTGTGTGTGTATACATATGTGTTGTGTGTGTGTGTGTGTATACATATGTGTGTGTATACATATGTGTTGTGTGTGTGTGTGTGTGTGTGTGTGTGTGTACATATGTGTTGTGTGTGTGTGTGTGTGTACATATGTGTTGTGTGTGTGTGTGTGTTTGTGTGTGTGTGTATATATATGTGTTGTGTGTGTGTGTGTGTGTGTGTGTGTGTATACATATGTGTTGTGTGTGTGTATTTGTGTGTGTGTGTGTGTATGTGTGTGTGTGTGTGTATACATATGTGTGTGTGTGTGTGTGTGTTGTGTGTGTGTGTGTGTGTGTGTGTGTGTGTGTATATACATGTGTTGTGTGTGTGTGTGTGTGTGTGTGTATACATATGTGTTGTGTGTGTGTGTATTTGTGTGTGTGTGTGTGTGTGTGTGTGTGTGTGTGTGTGTGTGTGTGTGTGTGTGTGTGTGTGTGTGTGTGTGTGTGTGTGTGCCATGTTTCTTTCTTCATTATCTGTGGTGTTGTAATGAATGTAAAGCTCATGTTAGTTAGTGTTAGAGTGCTGACAGTCAGGTTTAACTCCCAGTGGTATGTTGGGCTGGGGCATTTCCTATCAGTCTCTATTCTCCTGCTGCCTGTCTACCTGCTGCACAAAACAACATCACCATGTTTCACTAGCAGGCTAACACCCAGGATAACAATGATCCCTTTATTTAACTTCTCTTGTTCCTTCTCTTCAGAGACATTTCTCCTCTGCTTCCCCTCCTCCACCACCATTTGTTATTCTCTCCCTCCCTCCTTTCATTCCTCCCTCCCTCCCTGCTGCTACTGTGTTGATCCACCAAGGACCTCATTTATACAGTATAACAGTATAAATTAATTTGACTATGTGTGTGTGTGTCTGAGTGCGTGTGTGTGCGTGTGAGAGAGAGAGAGTGTGCAATCATGCCTGCACGTGTGTGTGTGCATATGCATGTGTGTGTGTGTAACAGCACAAAGAGAGCCACCATCTCTCCCAGCCCGGTGACCGCCGCAGAGCTCCTGCTTCTCCTAACAGAACAACCTACTGTGGCCTGCTGATAACAGGATTAATAGAGATCAATCAATCCTCATCTGGGGAATTTAAAATGAGAATGATTCTCATATTAAAATGACCAGCCTGTGGGTGGGTTGTCGCCAATGCAGCTCCTATGAAGCTATCTTAACAGGCTTTGGGCTTTGACACTGGTGATGAGAGGGGTGAATGGATAGGATTGGCTCTGTATGTATCTGTGTTTCTAGTCTAATAATATGGGTGGTATGTAATCTCTGAATGACACAGTTGAATGTCCTGTTCTGATTCGATGGCAAATGAACTGTCATGTAGGATGCCAGGTTGGGTATTGTGATAGGAAAATTATAAATGTTTGTAAAAAAAAAAAAAATGCTTAGCGTCATATATAAAAATGCCTAGTTTACCATTATTTTGGCTACCATGTCTAGAAGAGATCTCAGTGACTTTGAAAGAGGGGTCTCAAAGTGGTATGTGTGTTCGTCCGTGAGTGTGTGTGTGTTCGTGCGTGAGTGTGTGTGTGTTCGTGCGTGAGTGTGTGTGTGTGTGCGAGAGAGAGAGAGAGAGAGAGAGAGAGAGAGAGAGAGAGAGAGTGTGTGTCTCAGTCACTAGATCTCAACCCAATTGAACACTTATGGGAGATTCTGGAGCAGCGCCTGAAACAGCATTTTCCACCACCATCAACAAAACACCAAATGATGGAATTTCTTGTGGAAGAATGATGTCGCATCCCTCCAATAGAGTTCCAGACACTTGTAGAATCTGTGTCAAGGTGCATGGAAGCTTGTGGTGGTTCAACGCTCTATTAAGACACTATGTTGGTGTTTCCTTTATTTTGGTAGTTGCCTATATACATACCTGTTGTATGTGAGGACTGCCTCCTTGAGGTCTTGTTTCATATCTTGAAAAATTAAAAGGAGAGCCGCACACTCTAGGAGCTCAGATGCAATAACTTACTGTAGTACATCATACATACTGTAGGCCTACAAACATTTACAATAGCAAAATCACAAGAATGGCTTCAGATCAAAGTCTACGTTGAGCCCGAGGGGAGCAAGGGTCTTTAAATTAAAGATCCAGGCAGCCTCTCGTTTTAACAGTAAATTGTCGAGGTCCTAGGGAGGGTGACATGTTCGATGTCGATATAACGTAGGGACGAAATCGAGTGGTTCACTTCCAAAAAGTGGATCGCAACTGGGTACGCAAGTTTTTGCACCTAATGATGCTATGATTGGTACTTTTAATTGGCACTTGGTTTTACCCACATCATTTTTACCACAAGTACAAGTTCTAAGATAAATAACACCTTTGATTGGGATCTGTTTCCCTGTTTGGGGGTGTTTAAGGGATCTACATTTGTAAGTGACATTGCATTGAGCGCAGCCGTTACACTTGTAGTTTCCATCCAGTAGGGGCGCAAATAGACATTGTACCATTTTGTGGTGGTAAATCAGAGTTCACCAATTGATCTCTGAGATTTCTGCCCCACAAGAATACGACCAAGAGAGGGTCCGAAAACACATTAACGATACTGTCATCGGATCTTAGAATGTGCCAATGTTTGTGAACGATTCCCGTAATTTGTACAGAGCACTTTGATTAGCGGGTAGTGGCAAGAATGCTTCTTTTTGCGAGACTGTCCTTGAAAAAGATCCTGTCTCGGTTTGTTTTGAATTTTCTCAATGACAGTATTAATCTGACCATTTTGTACCCCCTCTCCTTGAATTTTCTTTACGTCTCAGCCATATTTCTGTCTAAATCTGATTGTTTTTTTATGCAAATTTTGCAAGTTCCTACAGAATTGTAGGGCAAACTGTTTTTCAAGGGAAACAGGTGACAACTATCACCCCTCAACAAACTGTTAGGATCAGTAGGTTTCCTGTAAAGATCCGTGTATAGAGCATTATCCTCACACAAGATCAGAAGATCAAGGAAACTGATTTGACATGTGTCAGATTACATAGTAAATCTCAGATGCTCAGAACAAGAGTTAAGAAAAGTATGGAATGCCTGGAGCTGTTTTGCATCACCCCTCCATAGAACAAAAATATCATCAATATACCGTTTCCACATAATGTTTGTCAAGAAAACATTTTGGAGAGGATTGAAAATGTAACCCACATACAAATGTTTCTCCATGTAACCCACATACAAAGTTAGGAGCCATGGAGGACCCCATAGCAGTACCCTTTGTCTGAATAAAGAAATAATTTAGAAACATGAACTACTTGTGTGAGTACTATTTCAGCCAATGTTATAATGCATGCACCGGAAGGTAGTTACGTTGCAGAAGAAAATGTTCCATAGCTTCAGTACTGCCCTCGTATGGAATATTTGTGTATAACGACTCAACATCAAAAGTAACTAACAAAGTATTATCAGGGAGATCAAGAGATTCAATAATAGAGATCATATTGCCGGTGTCCTTTACAAAGGAGGGGAGCTGTTCTGAGATCATACTGCTGGTGTCCTTTACAAAGGAGGGGAGCTGTTCTGCGATCATACTGCTGGTGTCCTTCACAAAGGAGGGGAGCTGTTCTGAGATCATACTGCCAGTGTCCTTTACAAAGGAGGGGAGCTGTTCGGCGAGTGATCTAATAAAAAAGAGTCAACAAAAGTCGATAGAGGGGCCGTTACTGCATCAATGCCCGGGCGCCCTGGAGGTTTTGTAACATTCTTGTGTAATTTCGGCAAAGTATAGAAAGTAGCAATTTTAGGGTGTTGAATAGCCAAGAACTCATGTTCGTTTTTGGTTATCTGACCAGAACTTACATAACCATCTAGGACAGTAAAGATCATGTTCTGAAATTGGGCAGTGGGGTCACTTCTGAGTTTCTTGTAAAAGGTGTTGTCAAACAGTTGTCTATGACACTCATTTACATAAACAGTCCTATCCATGAGTACAACTGACCCACCCTTATCAGCAGGGGGGTAAGGACTGACGTATCGGATTCAAGCAAAGCTTGTTTTTCATCCTGAGGTAAATGATGGAAAGATATGTACTCCTGTTTGTTCTTAAGGAGATGGACAACATCTTTTTCATTGAGTCTGCAATACGTCCCAATAGAGTGATTGTGATTGGATGGAGGTAGGAAATAACTCGTACATCAAAAAGGAGTCAGAGTATGGGCAGGTGGAGCAGCCTACATGTTCAGTAGAAATATCACGATTAAACATGTCAACCTTAACATCGAAATCGTTGCACTGAGTTGTAGGCACAAAATATAACCCTTTATTAAGCACGGAGACTTAGGCAGGGCTCAATATATTGCTTGATAAATTGAAGACACTCAGTCCCGTGGGTCCTGGGACCACTGTCACTGGAAGCAGATGAGGCGCTGGTTGTAGAGCGTTGGTCAGACGAGGTGGATAGAAGTCAGCGGCATCCCTCCTGCGTCTGCCATGGAGAGGAGGAGCAGGACCTCTTCTGTCAGGGTTTCTCCAGAAGGGTTCCAATTTCTTGATTTGAAGTTATTTTATTTCTGTAGACAACATGTCCTGGAGAGCTTGGTTAGTTTTCATCAGTTCATTCAATATGCCATCATCATTAACAGCTCCTTGCAAAGCTGTGCGTTTCTCTTCGATTGTGTTATCCATTTTAATAAAATCGTTGTTCAATTGATCAACAATTAATGTCATTAAATCAATAGAGCATTTGTTCAGGATGGCACACCAGCGCTCACAGAAATCATCTGTGCACTGTCCCAATCATCGTTCTTTTTGCCACCTGAGTCCCTGTGGAATAACGCCTTGACGCACATAATCACTAAGAGTGACTATGTGTAGAATCATTCTCGTCTGGCGCTTAGATAAGTCTGAGAGGTTAGAATTACCCTGCGGCATGTCAAAAAGGGACTCCGATACAATTATCTTATCACATTGTTTTTGGCTATATTCAAAGTAATCTTGTTTGGGTCTTTGACCAGGTGTCAGGAAAATAATGATCATTGGGCATCGGTAGGGTGCAGTTTACTGGGTAACAGATTCATCTAGAGGTGAAAGAAACATCTGAAAGAAACAGAAAACTCATCTGTTTTTACTTAACAAGTGAGTAAGATGGAAAAGACATCCAAATGCAGATCTTGAGGTGGACAACTGAGGTCCATCTGGGCTTTTAACAGAGGATCTCTCTGCACGAACAACAACAACCACTAGTTGCACTGCTTTATGGAGAGAGTGCGGGAGGGGGGCGGGGGTAGAGGGGAAGAGACGGTGAGAGATATGGAGAAATATATAGAAAGGGGGGGGAAGACCATTGCATTGAAGTGATGTAGCGATACAGATACTCCTCTAGACAGAGAGAGAGAACAGAGCGAGAGAGAAGTAAAGCTAAATAAAGAGAGAGAGATCCAGTATCTTAGTAAAGGTATACATACTGTCTGAGATCTCCCAGAGCCGTGGAGGAAGCTGGCTGAAGTACTCATGCTGGAGAGCTGCCTGAGCAGACAGACGGTTCTTTGGGAAGCACTGGAGGAACCTAGAGGCTAACTCCTCAGCATGGTCCACATATCCCAACCTACAGGGAAGGCAGACAGACAGTTAGCATGGTTCACTACCTACATAACATAAACAGGGCAGAAGGTAGCCTAGTGGTTAGAGTGCTGGGCCAGTAACTGAAAGATTGTTAGTTCAAATCCCCTAGCTGACAAGGTGAAACATCTGTTGATGTGCCCTTGAGCAAAGCACTGAAACTTAATTGCCCTGGGCTTGGCTGGCCCTGGTGTCTCAGGGGGAATTTCCAATTCACACATACAGTATGTATAATACACACTTGTAAATATAAGCACCCATTACAATTGTCTTCTTATTAGAAAGACAACAGACTGTTAGCATGGTCTACACAACCTCCTCTCCCTGGCACGCCCGTGACAGAGGCCGACCCGGCCACCATGAAAAATGAAAGACTTCATCAGAGAGGGTGAAGACAGAGGCTCTCAACTCCCGGTAGGCTTTCATTGAACTGCTCCTGTGTGTGTGCATGTGCGTGTGTGTTTGTACGGGAGGCTCTGAACTCCTGAACCCGCCTACCATCCAGCACCGAAGGGGAAGCAGAAACAGAAAAAAGAACAAAGTACAACCAAGTCCATCAGTAATTAGGCCTGCAGTCCATTAAATAAACATGATGTTATTCCTCCCTCTGCCGGAGCTACCGAGCTGTGTGTGTGTGTGCATGTACAGTATGGGTGTGTGAAAGAGAGAGAGTCCTCCACCTAATGCCAGGAACTCTGAAGCCCTCTCCCACCGTTCCTCCTCTCAGAGGGCATAGAGCAGATCTACACTAGTGGACCCAATAGACCCCCTCTGCAGAGAGGAACACAGCTAACTGACTCCAGCAGGGCCTTCTTCTCCCTTCATTTCCATGTTGGATGTTGAACTCAATGTAAAAATGGGTAGGTTCCCATTTTAAACTAAATATAACTTTTGAGGCTTGAGGGTGGATGTGAAAATACTGCCCCCTATATCCCAAACAGGTTAAGGGTGGGGTAATGCAGGGGCTATAATGAGATTGATCTAGAACATACTGTATTATCAGAAAGTGTAGTGTGCGTTTACAAGGCAGGTTTTAGCATGACAGAAAAAGGTACAAAATCCCATCAGGCATTGCTAATTTGACCTGATAAAAGGTGTCTGAGCAACAACAGAGCCAGAAACAAAGGAACAAACAGGTATCACTGACTGGGTGAACTTCACCTCCATATAAAAGCCTTAGAAAACAAAGGGCTTGTGTTGCTGATATAGGTGTGCATTCCTGCCTGCTAATGCTGTCAGCTAGCCTGAGCGGGAAGATTCCCTCGGCTAGCTGACTAGGTCAGATGCTACGAGTAAACAAGCACACATCTGTGATCGATATCTCCTCCGACAATCAAACATTCCGGGTCGACGGGAAGTTCACAGTGGAAAGAAGCATTCCATCTTCAGAGAGAGACACCTTTTCATGTCGTCATGTTTCTCCATGAGGAAACCACAGCCAGGACCTGGGAGGGCAGGAAGCATGAGTACATGTGTGTGTGTGTGTCTGTGAGAGTGTATTTATGTGTGTGTGTTTGTGTGTGACTACAGGCAGTAACACCTGCTCCTATTGTTGGCCTTCCCCCACCACCATGCCATGGTTATAACTAAGGCAAGGCAGCACTGCAGGACCTTTCAACAGCACCCAACACGGCTGGCAACCAAACAGTATTTTGGAACAAGTCTTTGTGGCTGTGTCAAAACATATCTCCCTACAAGACCCAACAGCAGTCCAGGAGAGCTGCTTGCCTTTCAGCATGTGTGAGTCATTGTGGATGAGGGTACTATTGCACAAAGAGATATGTGAGAGCAGAACGGATCTACACACTGACAAGCTCTGTCTGGCATGCAACCCCACCGTCAGCCGAGCTACTTTCAAAGACTCTGCTGGCTAATAACGTGCTGAACACAGGGTTATATGGGTTATACAAGCTGCACTGAACATACAGTCAATGTAAACAGAGGGGGGGTAGTCTTACCATTACAAAAACACACAAGCACTTCCGAAACCGTTAAACCGTTAAACTGAGGAATGCCAGCGTGCCGTGTGCTCTGACCCTTACATGTTATTCGCATGCGATGCCTGTGAATGTCTGATCTGATCCAACAAACCATAGAAGGAGAAAACTGCCCCAGCTATCCCTGTCAGAGTAGTAGTGAGGTGGGTACGGGGCAGAGGGAAAGGGAGAAGGGTAGAGATAGGAGGAGGGAGAGAGAGAGAGAGAGGAAGAGGGAGAGCTCTCAGTGCAAGGAGAAGAAAGAGAGAGAGGAATTGGGAGGGGGAGAGAGAGAGAATTGGGAGGGAGAGAGAGAGGGAATTGGGAGGGAGAGAGAGAGGGGAATTGGGAGGGAGAGAAAGAGGGGAATTGGGAGGGAGAGAGAGGGGAATTGGGAGGAGGGAGAGAGAGGAATTGGGAGGGGGAGAGAGGGAATTGGGAGGGGGGGAGAGGGAATGGGAGGGGGAGAGAGAGATGGGAATTGGGAGGGGAGAGAGAGAGGGGAATTGGGAGGGGGAGAGAGAGAGGTTGGGAGGGGAGAGAGAGGGAATTTGGAGGGGAGAGAGAGGAATTTGGAGGGGGAGAGAGAGAGAATTGGAAGGGGAGAGAGAAAGAGGAATTGGAAGAGGGAGGGAGAAAGAGGAATTGGAAGAGGGAGGGAGGGAGGGAGGGAGGGAGGGAGGGGAAGGGAGGGAGGGAGGGAGGGAGGGAGGGAGGGAGGGAGGGAGGGAGGGAGGGAGGGAGGGAGGGAGGGAGGGAGGGAGGGAGGGAGAGGGGAGGGAGAGGAATTGGGAGAGGAGAGAGAGGAATTGAGAGGGGGAGAGAGGGGAATTGGGAGGGGGAGAGAGATGCATGTGTTCATATCAACTTCATCAGGACCTGGCACGGTATAAAAGGAGGGGGAAGAAGCAGCGGTCATTAACATTCCTCCCAGTTTCTTTCTTCACATATTTATTTCCTCATAGACTGGCTGGGGTCCAAGGGGAGGAGGGGAGAATGGGGCAGGGGCTAGAGTGGCTAGGCAGAGAGGGTGGAGTGTAGTGGAGCAGAGCCGAGGGGACATACAGATAGACGCGAGAGGGGCCAGGGACAGACAGACAGACTGTGTGAACTGGAGCGTTCAGCATGCCCATCCTGGGGGGTCAGACATAGAGGGCATGGGAAACGGCAGTCATTCCTCTAAGGTCAATCTGTCTGTCAGTATGTCTGTTACCCAGGTCAGTCTGTCTGTCAGTCAGTCTGTTACCCAGGTCAGTCTGTCTGTTCCACTATCAACTGGCTGACGTTTGAACTCTCACTACTACAGTATCTCTCTCACTGCTACAGTATCTCTCTTACTACTACAGTACCTCTCTCACTACTACAGTACCTCTCTCACTACTACAGTATCTCTCTCAATGCTACAGTATCTCTCTCACTACTACAGTATCTCTCTCAATGCTACAGTATCTCTCTACTACTACAGTATCTCTCTCAATGCTACAGTATCTCTTACTACTACAGTATCTCTCACTACTACAGTATCTCTTACTACTACAGTATCTCTCTCACTACTACAGTATCTCTTACTACTACAGTATCTCTCTCACTACTACAGTATCTCTTACTACTACAGTATCTCTCACTACTACAGTATCTCTCTCACTACTACAGTATCTCTCACTACTACAGTATCTCTCACTACTACAGTATCTCTCTCACTACTACAGTATCTCTCTCACTACTACAGTATCTCTCTCACTACTACAGAAAATATACACATACTGTACTTGTAGACACACACACACACACACACACACACACGCACATGCACACAAACTGATAAGCATAAAATATACTGCCGCTCTCTTTCTCTCTCGTTTTGAGCCATCAATCAAATGTTATTTTATATTCATCTGAAAAAGGAAATTGTGACACTGCGAGAGAGAATGTGGAACCTTGAGTTTTAACCCCTTGGCCATGGTCACTGTGGTAACTACAGAGCAGACCAGAATACTGTGAGGCATTCTGTGTATCTGTGACCAAATCATCAAGTCACCCTGTCTCTGCCTGTCCCCTCAGGCTCCTGATGAGTGCCAGGGGCAGAGGGTGGTCCACATCTGGAATGCCCCCTGTGCCCTTTCCTGCCATCTGTGTCAGGGCTGACTGCTCTGGTGGCACGACACCAGTGGCATGACCCCGATCTGGGTGCTCCCCTCCTAAACCAGATGAACCCTGGGAAGAGTGTGTGAGCTGTCTGTAGGTCTAGTCGTCCCGAGGGTAGAGAGCTGAGAGAAAGCACACACACACACACACACACACACACACACACACACACACACACACACACACACACACACACACACACACACACACACACACACACACACACACACACACACACAGGACAACAGCCATCTCTAACTGGGCTACTAATGTCTGTTAGGGGACCAGAACTGTCCCAGGGTTCTTCAGTATGGTGGGCTCAGGGAGAGAAAAGAGAGGGATGTATGGATGGAGTGGTGGGGGTTGTCGGTCTGGAGCGTATTGCCTTTGGGAACTTTCACAGACAGGAAGAGCACAAAAGTGGGTCTGTGGGAAAATGGCCCTCTGACCTGGCATACAAAATGGCCCTCTGACCATGCAACACATATGAATAGGCGCAAACACACACACACAAACACACACACCCTCTCTTTCTCTCTCTCTCACACACACACACACACACACACAAACACAACATTTTATGTGACAAAAACGGTACACTTACTTATTCCATGCTTGTCTGAGCTTCTTGGAACTGTAGACAGTAAAGCTGTCTGAATGGGTAAAGACACAGAGAGGCAATAGAAACATGTTCATATTCATCATCAGGACACATTTGTGAAGTTTTACAACAAATGTTTCATCGTACAGTATGTGATTTAACAAGAGGTTAACATCACTTGGTACAGCATGATGCTTGCAACGCCAGGATAATGGGTTTGATTCCCAAGGCCACCGTACTTAAAATGTACGCACGCATAACTGTAAGTCGCTTTGGATAAAAGCATCTGCTAAATGGCACTATTATTAAATATTAAAAGTATTTGTGTGTGTGTGTGTGTGTGTGTGTGTGTGTGTGTGTGTGTGTGTGTGTGTGTGTGTGTGTGTGTGTGTGTGTGTGTGTGTGTGTGTGTGTGTGTGTGGCGTGTGTGTGTGTGTGTGTGTGTCTACGGTATGAATGGCTAGGTGTATGTGTGTGAGTGCACCTCTGACAGCTCGAGGTGCAGCTCGAGGTGCAGCTCTCCCTCGTCCAAAACCTGTGTGGAGACCTCTGTTTTCAGACTAACACTGTAACTGTCAACCTCCAGGACTAGACTGGGGGAATGGGGGCAGAGAGACAGCTAGACAGCCAACCACGGGTTAGGGAGAGGGAAGAGAGAGAGTAGCCACTCTTCCACTGCTAGACAGAGGGGGAGAGAGATACAGAATAGCTACAGTTTGAGTTAAGGAGTTATTGAGTGGGGAGGATAGAGAGATGGTAAGACTGTTCCAGAGACAGGGATTAGACATATATGAGGGAGAGTTGTTTTGATATCCAGATTACTCCTGTCTTTCTCAAATGTCTGATATACTGTGGTTATACTAAATATCCTCCAGCCCGTCGTAAAGCACCAAGGCCCTGGGCCAAGGTCAGGCTAAGTGTCATGGCTGTCTACGTTTCAAACCTAAACTGTTGTGCTGCGAACACCAGAGTGAAAAACCAGGGCTGTAAACATGGCTGTGAATTATTGAAAGTAAAGCTGAGAATGTGAAGAATCGTAAACAACGTGCTGATACCATCTCTGTGTTTGATTTCATGTCTGGAAACTGATTACAGTTCAGGAGGAAGACTAAAACATACTCAGACTGAGAAGCTCTCAGTGAGGTAGGATATATTCAGAGGGATAGAGTGAGACAATACTGTCCTCTGGTGGTGGGAAGATATGACTACACCCAGTGTTAACTTTCTTCTGATAAAGCATTTTCCCTGCTCCATCTGTTACGTGCTAATGATCACTTTGTGGTTGAGTGATGGTGACAATGAGAGGCTTGAAACAGCCGTTTAGATTAGATCATTGTGACATTGGGCATCCCTTTAGAGCACAAATAAGAAAATAAAAGGTTTTCACTATCCCGGGATTCAGTCAAAAGATTGTTCACCTTATGGAGGAAACAGGTAGCTTGGAGAGACACTTATTAAGAGAGGGAGGTGGTCTTGCCTTGGACATCTGAGCAGGCAACTGCCTCAATTGCTGATAATAAAATGGTGCATTGTGTGTGTACCTATTGTCATGCAGAGATAGTACACTGATCTGGTACACTGAAGCCAGGTCTGTCTGGATGACAGGAGCAGCAGGACAGAACAGTGTGTGTTGCTCACACAGCTGCCCACAGCAGCAGGACAACATAGAACTATGGCCAACCACAGCCATGGCCACAGGACATGCGATTAGGTGTGTGTGTGTGGTTTTGTGTGTGTGTTTCACACCCCAGTTCCTCTATAATTGGTCACAAGAGATACAGCTAGGCACGCCACTCACATCATGGTACCCCTGCTCTCCCTCTGTCCCTCTTCTTCTCCCTCCATCCTCCTCTCTGTCACTCCTCTAATTCCCCCTCTATCTCTCTGTGTGTTCCAGCATGCCAACACTAATCTGCGAGCACCGTCCAGTCTGTCTCTAATGAGCTCCCAGAGGGCAGCAGCAGTAGCCCTAGTCTGGCACAGGGATGGCACAGCGATGGTACGGCTGGCTCACAGGCCTGCCTGGGTTGTGTGAACTACAGTGGCATGCCTCCAAGGTTTACAAAGTAGAACTGGAGTGAAAGTCTGGTTCTGACTGTTGGACCTATTGTGTGTGTGTGTGTGTGTGTGTGTGTGTGTGTGTGTGTGTGTGTGTGTGTGTGTGTGTGTGTGTGTGTGTGTGTGTGTGTGTGTGTGTGCGTTTGTGCGTGCGTGCGTGCGTGCGTGCGTGCGTGCGTGCGTGCGTGCATTCCTCACCTGGTTTGAAGTGGGGCAGGGAGTGGACCCCTGGCCAGGTATCCTCACAGGGGGTGCCTAGGACCTGAAAGAAGGAATGCATCAGACAAACACACGCTGTGTCCCTATCAACACATTCATACTTCAACAACAACATTGGGCCACAGAGAAAGGAAAAGAGAAGACCGTCTCATAGAGAAAACGTTTCATTTCTATGACCAAAGAGGAACCTCTGAATCACTAAGGTCCTAAACAATAACCACATTTACATGCGCACAGTATCCGGATAGTAGGTTATATCCCACTTAAGGTCGTATTCGTGATAAGCTGTTTACATGTATCTTTGATATCCTGCTCATGAGTACCCCTGTATCCATGAATAAACAGAATATTCCTCATTGAAGGTGATATGGTTTAAATGGTATAGTAACTGAAATATGGACACTGACTGTAGGTTTAGAACCTCTCATATGTAGAGTAATATCTTTTTTTTAAGTAATATATTTGTTTATTGAATATTTAAAACATACAATATACTTGCAGTGAAGCCGCTCAACAACTACATCACATTAGTCATCTGACAGCCTCCCATCCAGAGAGACACACAGAAACAACCAGGGTCAACGCTCAAGGGCACGTCGAAAGATCTCCCACGAGCCCTCCAAGATCCCCCCCCACAGTTCCCCAAGAGCTGCCCCTCAACCATCCAAGACCCCCATAACCCCCCTTCAGAGAAAATGAATAAATAAATACAACAAGTCCATTCCCCATCCCCAAGACCCCCATAACCCCCCCCATTCAGAGAAAATGAATAAATAAATACAACAAGTCCATTCCCCATCCCCAAGACCCCCATAACCCCCTTCAGAGAAAATGAATAAATAAATACAACAAGTCCATTCCCCATCCCCAAGACCCCCATAACCCCCCCCTTCAGAAGAAAATGAATAAATAAATACAACAAGTCCATTCCCCATCCCCAAGACCCCCATAACCCCCCCCCTTCAGAGAAAATGAATAAATACAACAAGTCCATTCCCCATCCCCAAGACCCCCATAACCCCCCTTCATGAATAACCCCCCCCATCAGAGAAAATGAATAAATAAATACAACAAGTCCATTCCCCATCCCCAAGACCCCCCCATAACCCCCTGAATAAATAAATACCAAGTCCATTCAGAGAAAATGAATAAATAAATACAACAAGTCCATTCCCCATCCCCAAGACCCCCATAACCCCCTTCAGAGAAAATGAATAAATAAATACAACAAGTCCATTCCCCATCCCCAAGACCCCCCCCTTCATAACCCCCCTTCAGAGAAAATGAATAAATAAATACAACAAGTCCATTCCCCATCCCCAAGACCCCCATAACCCCCCTTCAGAGAAAATGAATAAATACAACAAGTCCATTCCCCATCCCCAAGACCCCCATAACCCCCCTTCAGAGAAAATGAATAAATAAATACAACAAGTCCATTCCCCATCCCCAAGACCCCCATAACCCCCCCCCTTCATAACCCCCCATCCCCAAGACCCCCATTCAGAGAAAATGAATAAATAAATACAACAAGTCCATTCCCCATCCCCAAGACGCCCCATAACCCCCCCCCCTTCAGAGAAAATGAATAAATAAATACAACAAGTCCATTCCCCATCCCCAAGACCCCCATAACCCCCCTTCAGAGAAAATGAATAAATAAATACAACAAGTCCATTCCCCTCAAGACCCCCCATAACAAGACCCCCCCATAACCCCCTTCAGAGAAAATGAATAAATAAATACAACAAGTCCATTCCCCATCCCCAAGACCCCCCCCATAACCCCCCCCCTTCAGAGAAAATGAATAAATAAATACAACAAGTCCATTCCCCATCCCCAAGACCCCCATAACCCCCCTTCAGAGAAAATGAATAAATACAACAAGTCCATTCCCCATCCCCAAGACCCCCATAACCCCCCTTCAGAGAAAATGAATAAATACAACAAGTCCATTCCCCATCCCCAAGACCCCCATAACCCCCCTTCAGAGAAAATGAATAAATAAATACAACAAGTCCATTCCCCATCCCCAAGACCCCCCATAACCCCCCCCCCTTCAGAGAAAATGAATAAATAAATACAACAAGTCCATTCCCCATCCCCAAGACCCCCATAACCCCCCTTCAGAGAAAATGAATAAATAAATACAACAAGTCCATTCCCCATCCCCAAGACCCCCATAAGTCCCCCCCCCAGAGAAAATGAATAAATAAATACAACAAGTCCATTCCCCATCCCCAAGACCCCCATAACCCCCCCCCCCTTCAGAGAAAATGAATAAATAAATACAACAAGTCCATTCCCCATCCCCAAGACCCCCATAAACCCCCCTTCAGAGAAAATGAATAAATAAATACAACAAGTCCATTCCCCATCCCCAAGACCCCCATAACCCCCCTTCAGAGAAAATGAATAAATAAATACAACAAGTCCATTCCCCATCCCCAAGACCCCCATAACCCCCCTTCAGAGAAAATTCAAGAAAATGAATAAATAAATACAACAAGTCCATTCCCCATCCCCAAGACGTCCCCCCATAACCCCCCCCCCTTCAGAGAAAATGAATAAATAAATACAACAAGTCCATTCCCCATCCCCAAGACCCCCATAACCCCCCTTCAGAGAAAATGAATAAATAAATACAAGTCCATTCCCCATCCCCAAGACCCCCATAACCCCCTTCAGAAAATGAATAAATAAATACAACAAGTCCATTCCCCATCCCCAAGACCCCCATAACCCCCTTCAGAGAAAATGAATAAATACAACAAGTCCATTCCCCATCCCCAAGACCCCCATAACCCCCCCCATCAGAGAAAATGAATAAATAAATACAACAAGTCCATTCCCCATCCCCAAGACCCCCATAACCCCCCTTCAGAGAAAATGAATAAATAAATACAACAAGTCCATTCCCCATCCCCAAGACCCCCATAAATAAATACCCCCCCCATTCAGAGAAAATGAATAAATAAATACAAGTCCATTCCCCATCCCCAAGACCCCCCCATAAACCCCCTTCAGAGAAAATGAATAAATAAATACAACAAGTCCATTCCCCATCCCAAGACCCCCATAACCCCCCTTCAGAGAAAATGAATAAATACAACAAGTCCATTCCCCATCCCCAAGACCCCCATAACCAAGACCCCATTCCCCATAAGACCCCCCCCCCCTTCAGAGAAAATGAATAAATAAATACAACAAGTCCATTCCCCATCCCCAAGACCCCCATAACCCCCTTCAGAAAAATGAATAAATAAATACAACAAGTCCATTCCCCATCCCCAAGACCCCCATAACCCCCCTTCAGAGAAAATGAATAAATAAATACAACAAGTCCATTCCCCATCCCCAAGACCCCCAAAATGAATAAATAAATACCCCCCCATCCCCAAGACCCCCATCAGAGAAAATGAATAAATAAATACAACAAGTCCATTCCCCATCCCCAAGACCCCCATAACCCCCCTTCAGAGAAAATGAATAAATAAATACAACAAGTCCATTCCCCATCCCCAAGACCCCCATAACCCCCTTCAGAGAAAATGAATAAATACAACAAGTCCATTCCCCATCCCCAAGACCCCCCCATAACCCCCCCCCTTCAGAGAAAATGAATAAATAAATACAACAAGTCCATTCCCCATCCCCAAGACCCCCATAACCCCCCTTCAGAGAAAATGAATAAATAAATACAACAAGTCCATTCCCCATCCCCAAGACCCCCATAACCCCCCTTCAGAGAAAATGAATAAATAAATACAAGTCCATTCCCCATCCCCAAGACCCCCATAATCCCCCTTCAGAGAAAATGAATAAATAAATACAACAAGTCCATTCCCCATCCCCAAGACCCCCATAACCCCCCTTCAGAGAAAATGAATAAATAAATACAACAAGTCCATTCCCCATCCCCAAGACCCCCATAACCCCCCTTCAGAGAAAATGAATAAATAAATACAACAAGTCCATTCCCCATCCCCAAGACCCCCATAACCCCCCTTCAGAGAAAATGAATAAATAAATACAAGTCCATTCCCCATCCCCAAGACCCCCATAACCCCCCTTCAGAGAAAATGAATAAATAAATACAACAATTCCATTCCCCATTCCCCATCCCCAAGACCCCCCCCAACCCCCCCCCATAACCCCCTTCAGAGAAAATGAATAAATAAATACAAGTCCAATCCCCAAGACCCCCATAAGTCCATTTCCCCATCCCCAAGACCCCCATAACCCCCTTCAGAGAAAATGAATAAATAAATACAAGTCCATTCCCCATCCCCAAGACCCCCATAACCCCCCTTCAGAGAAAATGAATAAATAAATACAAGTCCATTCCCCATCCCCAAGACCCCCATAACCACCCCCTTCATAACCACCCCCTTCAGAGAAAATGAATAAATAAATACAAGTCCATTCCCCATCCCCAAGACCCCCATAACCCCCCCCTTCAGAGAAAATGAATAAATAAATACAAGTCCATTCCCCATCCCCAAGACGCCCCTCCAACAAAATGAACAAAAGAGAAAAAAGAGAAAAACAAAGGAAAACAGAAAACAACAACAATGCAAAAAACAAAAGACATGAAGAACAACAAAAATCATAACAGCAAATGAATATGTTTGAGTGCATATATGGCACTATTTACATGTGTGTGTCAGTGTACAGTGCCTTGCGAAAGTATTCGGCCCGCTTGAACTTTGCGACCTTTTGCCACATTTCAGGCTTCAAACATAAAGATATAAAACGGTATTTTTTTGTGAAGAATCAACAACAAGTGGGACACAATCATGAAGTGGAACGACATTTATTGGATATTTCAAACTTTTTTAACAAATCAAAAACTGAAAAATTGGGCGTGCAAAATTATTCAGCCCCCTTAAGTTAATACTTTGTAGCGCCACCTTTTGCTGCGATTACAGCTGTAAGGCGCAGCAGTGCCACTACAGACCCTGGTCCAATTCCAGGGTGTATCACAACCGGCTATGATTGGTAGTCCCATAGGGCGGCACATACAGTAATTGGCCCATCTTCATTCGGGCTAGGGTTTGGCCTGGGTAGACAGTCATTGTAAATAAGAATTAGTTCTTAACGGACTTGCCTAGTTAAATAAAGGTTCAATAAAATACATCCCAGGCATCTTATCCGAGTTTTTCATAACCGGTACACAAGCTTTTTCTGTGTTATTGTAAACAGGATATGATGTTTTTATGCGTCAACTCAAATGCGTCAACTCATCCCGAATAATAATGGGATATTGGTGTGGACAGTGACTTGTGAAATTATTCACCCCCCTTGACATTTTTCCAATTCTGTTTCCTTACAACCTGGAATTAAAATCGTTTTTTGAAGGGTTGTATCATTTGATTTACACAACATACCTACCACTATGAAGTTGCAAAATCTTTTTTATTGTGAAACAAACAAGAAATAAGATAAGAACACAGAAAACTTGAGCGTGCATACCTATTCACCCCCCCAAAGTCAATACTTTGTAGAGACACCTTTTGCAGCAATTACAGCTGCAAGTCTCTTGGGGTATGTCTCTATAAGCTTGGCACATCTAGCCACTGGGATTTTTGCCCATTCTTCAAGGCAAAACTGCTTCAGCTCCTTCAAGTTGGATGGGTTCCGCTGGTGTACAGCAATCTATAAGTCATACCACCGATTCTCAATTGGATTGAAGTCTGGGTTTTGACTAGGCTATTCCAAAACATTTAAATGTTTCCCCTTAAACCACTCGGGTGTTGCTTCAGCAGTATGCTTAGGGTCATTATCCTGCTGGAAGGTGAACCTCCATCCCAGGTTCAAATCAAAACTCTGGAAGACTGAAACAGATTTCCCTCAAGAATTTCCCTGTATTTAGTGCCATCCATCATTCCTTCACTTCTGACTAGCTTCCTTGTCCCTGCTGATGAAAAACATCCCCACAGCATGATGCTGCCACCACCATGCTTCACTGTGGGGATTGGGTTCTCGAGGTGATGAGAGGTGTTGGGTTTGCACCAGACATAGCGTTTTCCATGATGGCCAAAAAGCTACATTTTAGTCTCATCTGACAAGGGTAACTTCTTCCATAAGTTTGGGGAGTCTCCCATATGCCTTTTGGCAAACACCAAACACCACATGTTGGCTTATTTTTTTCTTTAAGCAATGGCTTTTTTTCTGGCCACCCTTCCATAAAGCCCAGCTCTGTGGAGTGTACAGCTTAAAGTGGTCCTATGGACAGATACTCCAATCTCCACTGCAGAGCTTTGCAACTCCTTCAGGGTTGTCTTTGATCTCTTTGCTGCCTCTGATTAATGCCCCCCTTGCCTGGTCTGTGAGTTTTGGTGGGCGGTCCTCTCTTTGCAGGTTTGTTGTTGTGCCATATTCTTTCCATTTTTTAATCATGGATTTAATGGTGCTCTGTGGGATGTTCAAAGTTTCTGAATTTTTTTTGTTACTCAAACCTGATCTGTACTTCTTCACAACTTTGTCCCTGACCTGTTTTGAGAGCTCCTTGGTCTTCATGGTGCCACTTGCTTGGTGGTGTGGCAGACTCTGGGGCCTTTCAGAACAGGTGTATATATACTGAGATCATGTGATCATGTGATCATGTGATCGCGCAACACTTAGATTGCACACAGGTGGACATTAATTGACTAATTATGTGACTTCTGAAGATAATGGGTTGCACCAGATCTTATTTAGGGGCTTCATAGCAAAGGGGGTGAATACATACAGTTGAAGTCGGAAGTTCACATACACTTAGATTGGAGTCGTTAAAACTCATTTTTTAACCACTCCACACATTACTTGTGAACAAACTATAGTTTTGGCAAGTTGGTTAGGACATCTACTTTGTGCATGACACAAGTCATTCTCCCAAAAATTGTTTATAGACTGATTATTTCACTTATAATTCACAATTCCAGTTGTGGTTCACAATTCCAATTCCAGTCCAATTCCTATTCAAGTTTACATACACTAAGTTGACTGTGCCTTTAAACAGCTTGGAAAATTCCAGAAAATGATGTCATGGCTTTAGAAGCTTCTGATAGGCTAATTGACATCATTTGAGTGTACCAGTGGATGTATTTCAAGGCCTACCTTCAAACTCAGTGCCTCTTTGCTTGACGTCATCGGAAAATCAAAAGAAATCAGCCAAGATCTCAGAAAGAAAATTGTAGACCTCCACAAGTCTGGTTCATCCTTGGGAGCAGTTTCCAAACACCTGAAGGTACCACGTTCATCAGCACAAACAATAGTACAAACACCATGGGACAACGCAGCCATCATACCACTCAGGAAGGAGACACGTTCTGTCTCCTAGAGATGAACGTACTTTGGTGCTAAAAGTGCAAATCAATCCCAGAACAACAGCAAAGGAACTTGTGAAGATGCTGGAAGAAACAGGTACTAAAGTATCTATATCCACAGTAAAACGAGTCCTATATCGACATAACCTGAACGGCCGCTCAGCAAGGAAGAAGCCACTGCTCCAAAACCGCCATAAAAAGCCAGACTACGGTTTGCAACTGCACATGGGGACAAAGATTGTCCCCATATTTGTAAAATGAACAAATGTATAAAATATTGATTACTTTGTAAAGCTTTGTAGGACCCCAGCAGAGGGCAGCAGTGTACCATGACCTGCAGAGCACAACATGGAGGGGGATTGGATTGTGAGAATGTGTGTATGCCAAACCCCTGACCGCAGCCACACACAAGGTTGACCCCCATGTTCCCTCTTTCCCTCGGTCCAGCCGCCCCCTGAGGTGCAGAGTGAAATTAGCTGTCCCCTCAGCCCTGTAGGGAAACACTCACTACCTTAATTACAGCCACACACACACCATCGCTCACCGTGGCAACCCACACCACGACACCGGCCACGGAAGCTTCATCATTGCCACGGAAACATGACACTTTGCCACAGCATCATCAACATGCTAATACATCACAACTGAACTATGCCAACCTTTAATTAATTTTGGGCTGATACACACACACAATTCCACTCCCTACCTGCCCTTTCTTTCTCCCTCTATCTCTTTCACTCTATCGCTCTTTCTCAATTAAATTGAATTCAATTCAAGGGGCTTTATTAGCATGGGAAAAATATGTTAACATTGCCAAAGCAAGTGAAGTAGATAATACACAAAAGTGAAATAAACAATAAAAATGAACAGTAAACGTTACACTCACAAAGTTTCCCTCTCTCTCTCCTTCCTCTGCCGGCCAGGCCGGGTGTGTTGGTTGATTTCCCCTCTGATCTCTTGTCACTGTCAGGCAGCGCTGTAAGGTGTGGCTCGGTGTGTGTGTGTGTGCAGTGCTGTGTTTGTTCTGGTGACACATAGCCTTCAGGACGGAAATGAGCTCAGGGAGCCGCAGCCTGCCACTCAGGACTGACTGACTGGCTTCAGAGGAGAAACAGGGGTGTCTCTACCAAACACTAACACTGGTCTGTATCCTAAATGGCACCCTATTCCCTTTCTAGAGCATTCATTTTGACCAGGGCTGAAAGGGGACACAGCCAACCACTACTACCAATTTACTAATTTCTGTAGCCAGAGTCTCTGTCTTTATGGTTCTAGTGTGTAGAATGTAGATATTACACACTGTCACAGTAAATGAAGTGAATGGACTAAAAGGAAAGTAAGAGATCAAAGTAAAGAAAATGTATATATTAACACTACCACTACTACTACCACCGCTACCACCACCACCGCTAACGCTAACGCTACCCCCACCACTACTACTACCACCACCACCGCTAACGTTACCCCCACCCACTACTACTACCACCACCACCACCGCTAACGTTACCCCCACCACTACTACTACTACCACCACCACCGCTAACGTTACCCACCACCACCGCTAACGTTACCCCCACCACTACTACTACCACCACCACCACCACTAACGTTACCCCCACCACTACTACTACCACCACCACCACCGCTAACGTTACCCCCACCACTACTACTACTACCACCACCACCGCTAACGTTACCCCCACCACTACTACTACCACCACCACCACCGCTAACGTTACCCCCACCACTACTACTACCACCACCACCACCGCTAACGTTACCCCCACCACTACTACTACCACCACCACCACCGCTAACGTTACCCCCACCACTACTACTACCACCACCACCACCACCACTACTACCACCGCTACCACCACCACCACCGCTAACGTTACCCCCACCACTACTACTACCACCACCACCACCGCTAACGTTAGCCCCACCACTACTACTACCACCACCACCACCGCTAACGTTACCCCCACCACTACTACTACCACCACCACCACCGCTAACGTTACCCCCACCACTACTACTACCACCACCACCACCGCTAACGTTACCCCCACCACTACTACTACTACCACCACCACCACCGCTAACGTTACCCCCACCACTACTACTACCACCACCACCACCGCTAGCGTTACCCCCACCACCACTACTACTACCACCACCACCACCGCTAACGTTACCCCCACCACTACTACCACCACCACCACCACTACTACCACCGCTACCACCACCACCACCGCTAACGTTACCCCCCACCACTACTACTACCACCACCACTACTTACCCCACCACTACTACCACCACCACCACCACCGCTAACGTTACCCCCACCACTACTACTACCACCACCACCACCGCTAACATTAGCCCCACCACTACTACTACCACCACCACCACCGCTAACGTTACCCCCACCACTACTACTACCACCACCACCACCGCTATTAGCCCCACCACTACTACTACCACCACCACCACCGCTAACGTTAGCCCCACCACTACTACTACCACCACCACCACCGCTAACGTTACCCCCCACCACTACTACTACCACCACCACTAACATTAGCCCCACCACTACTACTACCACCACCACCACCGCTAACGTTACCCCCACCACTACTACTACCACCACCACCACCGCTAACGTTACCCCCACCACTACTACTACCACCACCACCACCGCTAACGTTACCCCCACCACCACTACTACTACCACCACCACCACCGCTAACGTTACCCCCACCACTACTACTACCACCACCACCACCACTACCACCGCTACCACCACCACCACCGCTAACGTTACCCCCACCACTACCACCACCACTACTACCACCGCTACCACCACCACCACCGCTAACGTTACCCCCACCACTACTACTACCACCACCACCACCGCTAACGTTACCCTCACCACTACTACTACCACCACCACCGCTAACGTTACCCCCACCACTACTACTACCACCACCACCACCGCTAACGTTACCCCCACCACTACTACTACCACCACCACCACCGCTAACGTTACCCCCACCACTCCTACTACCACCACCACCACCACCGCTAATGCTACCCCCTCCACTACTACTTCCACCACCACCACCACCACCACCGCTAACGCTACCCCTCCACTACTACTTCCACCACCACCACCACCGCTAATGCTACCCCCCACCACCACCGCTAATGCTACCCCCCACCACCACTACCACCACCACCACTACTACTACCACCACCGCTAATGCTACCCCCACCACTACTACTACCACCCCCACCACCACCACCACTACTATTACCACCACCACTACTACCACCACCACCACCGCTACCCCCACCACTCCTACTACCACCACCACCACCGCTAACGCTACCCCCACCACTCCTACTACCACCACCACCACCACCACTACTACTACCACTACCACTACCACCACCACCGCTACCCCCACCACTACTACTACCCCCACCACCACCTCCACCACCAATGCTAACGCTACCCCCACCACCACTACCACCACCACCGCTACCCCCACTACCACCACTATCACTACCACCACCAACACCACTACTACTACTACCACTGCCACTGCTACCACCACCACCACTACCACCACAACTACTACCACCGCCACCACCACTACCACCACTACTACTACCACTACCACTACCACTGGCTCTGTGGTCAAACCCAGGCAGATACGACCCAGCAGTCTACACATAACACAGTGTGCACAGCAAGCCAGGCTTACTGACTGGTAAGTAATCCTCTTCAGTCAATCCACTCTTCTGCACCATTAGAGACAATTTACTGAGCGTGAGCACATAGTAAACACCACTATAGCTCTCTAATGGTTGATAAAACAGAGAGAGAGACAGAGACAGAGAAGGGAGAGAGAGAGCAAAAGAGAAAGACTGTGTTCACTATGAATGTGCCAATGAGCTCAGTGTGATTTGACTGGGTGTTATAATACAACCCATTACAGTTGAACTGTCTCAGTGACTTTAGCCTGACTTTCATCTCACACTCTGTCCCAGATAGCACCCTATTCTCTATATAGTGCACTACTTTAGACCAGGACCCAGAGGGCTCTGGAGTGGTCAGAAGTAGTGCACTATATAGAAAATAGGTTGTTATTTGGGACATCAGTGTTTAGCTGTCTCACCTCTAGGCCCTGACAGACGTTCCACTACTGTGGTAATGGGATTGGTAATACACTCCAATCTGTGTGACAGCTAGGGTCTCTGTGACAGAGTCTCTGTGACAGGGTCAGGATAACTTTCCCCTGACCCTCTCAGGCCATACAGCACCTGAGGACATAATCACTATACCACAAGATGGTAAGGTTTTTTCTCAATCTATTCAACTGTAATAGAGAACAAGATCTCATTGAGTGATGTAGCTACACACACACACAAACACAAGCACACACACACACTTAATAGAAGCGATGTATCTACAGTCAGAGGCTGTTTCTTCTGAAATAACCTCAACCAAGGAACAAAAGCAATTTGAAACCCGATCTGTCATCTGATTGAGCTCCCCTTAAAGCACCAAGGCTTTAGTATTCACCCCAGAGGACAGAGGAGAACAGTGGGATCGATCTAGCGAGGGGTAACCTTGGCCAAATAACAGGGGCTACACACACCAGCTCCTAGCCTCGTCTCTCACTGAGCCCCATCTCTCAAACACACAGAGCAAGAGAGACAGCAAATGCAAGAGGTAAGGCTAGACAATGATGCTGCTGCCACATTAGAACAACTTGTTGGTAAATGAGACAGGAAATAGAATAGGGGAGATGAAGACATATTTGAAGTCCTAGATCATGTTGCTTCAGCATAGCAACAACTTCCGTGGCATATATACATGGCCTTGGTTGGTTGACTATAAACCCCTCCATTAAGTCAGGCAGGCAGCCCTATAGGTACCCCTATCAACATGGCCCCAGACCATTAGAGGTGATAGACAGGGCTAATCCAGGGGACTATGCTTGTCTGTTTGTCGAGCAAACACACACCCACCCACACACCCACACACACACACACACACACACACACACACACACACACACACACACACACACACACACACACACACACACACACACTGTTGAGGGCAAGGGCAGATGAGGGCAAGAGCTGATCCAGCTACACACAAGGAACTTCTTCCCCTATGATTGCATAGAGCTGAGCAGAGGGAGGATACAGGTTTGGCTAAGGGAGCAGAGGGGAGGGGAAGAGGGGAGGGGTACATTTGAACCCAGATGGGGTGGGATGGCACACATGTCTCTTGTTCTAGGGGGAGGCAAGGCATAGTGAGGCACCAGAGGGAATGGAGGGGGAGGGGGGTTGGTGGCAGCAGTGGACAGACAGGGACTATGGGGGAGGGGTATGAAGGGGTGCACAAGGAGACAAGGGGACATGCTCAAATCCACAATCTGGTTGAGGTGTCAGATAGAAACAGCCTACATTATTGATGTGGAGAGTTCTCATGCTCTTTGAAGTGAAGGAGAGGAGAGGAGGAGAGAGGAGAGGTGGAGGGGAGATTAGGCTGCCATGTGAATGTCAGTGTCTTTGTGAGGCACATCAGAGAGGGAGAGGAGCACAGCACATCGGAAGGGCGGATGAGGCAGGGAAGGGAAGAGGTCTGACAGACACATCACAGCCCAGGCAGACAACAGCCTTCAAAGAGACCCGTTTAGAGGCACTCTGAACCCACTCACTGACTCTCAGCACCACACTGCTCTGACGCACACAGCTGGAGCGCACACCTGGGTTCAAATAGTATCGGTTTGCTTTCAAATACTTTGGCTGCACTTTTGAAATTGAGCTTGCCTGGCACAACGGAAACCAAAGGAATAGTCCCAAACCTATCAACGATACGAGCTACCTACAGTTGAAATCAGAAGTTTACATAGACCTTACCCAAATACATTTAAACTCCGTTTATCACAATTCCTGACATTTAATCCTAGTAAAAAGTCCCTGTCTTAGGTCAGTTAGGATCACTACTTTATTTTAAGAATGTGAAATGTCAGAATAACAGTAGAGAGAATGATTTATTTAAGCTTCTACTTCTTTCATCACATTCCCAGTGGGTCAGAAGTTTACATACACTCAATTAGTAGCATTGCCTTTAAATTGTTTAACTTGGGTCAAACATTTCGGGTTGCCTTCCACAAGCTTCCCACAATAAGTTGGGTGAATTTTGGCCCATTCCTCCTGACAGAGCTGGTGTAACTGAGTCAGGTTTGTAGGCCTCCTTCCTCACACACGCTTTTTCAGTTATGCCCACAAATATTCTATAGGATTGAGGTCAGGGCTTTGTGATGGCCACTCCAATACTTTGACTCTGTTGTCCTTAAGCCATTTTGCCACAACTTTGGTCATTGTCCATTTGGAAGACCCATGTGCGACCAAGCTTTAACTTCCTGACTGATGTCTTGAGATGTTACTTCCTCATCATTTTCCTACTTAAGGATGCCATCTATTTTGTGAAGTGGAGTTCTTCGGCTTGCAAGCCTCCCCCTTTTTCCTCCAAACAGAACGATGGTCATTATGGCCAAACAGTTCTATTTTTGTTTCCTCAGACCAGAGGATATTTCTTCAAAATGTACGATCTTTGTCACCATGTGCAGTTGCAAACCGTAGTCAGGCTTTTTTATGGCGGTTTTGGAGCAGTGGCTTCTTCCTTGCTGAGCGGCCTTTCAGGTTATGTCAATATAGGACTCGTTTGAAAAACGAGTTTTAATGACTCCAACCTGAGTGTACTTCCGACTTCAACTGAAACTACCGCATTTGTAGCAGATTGAGGGAAGATCTTCTGAGTTTCTCAGTTTAGTGTCGTATACACTGCAGGAGACATCTAGTTAACTGTAGCTGGATGGAAGGCACTGAAACTTTGCCCTGCCAGGTCAACTGACATGTTCCAGACATGTCCATCAGCCAGGTCAAAGGTCAGGACAGACGACAGAACAGAACAGTCAGCATAGCTGAGACTCTCTCGCTCCTTCTCTCTCTCTCTCTCTCTCTCTCGACAAGAGGAGTCCAGGCATTCCACTGAGATTAAAAAGTGGAACACACACAAGCACATACACTACCTCCACCATCTCCCAGATCACCCAGCCACAACTAATGAATGAGCATCTAACAGTGGTGTCATCTTCGTCACCATGTGTTGTTTACAATGGCCTTGTCTTCTCTATAGGGACAGAGATTGAATCGAGTTCATGGATAGTATGTCTGCCTGGTCACTGAGCTATGAGGGGATTACAACTGACCCGTCCCTCACTGACAGACAGCATGCAGGTCACTGGTGAAACAGGTCACAGTCTGCCCAAGTTCAGGAAGAAAGAGACAGAGGGAAGGGAGATCCCTAGCCAGTTGTAAAACTGAATGCATTCAACCGAAATGTGTCTTCCACATGCCTTAATCAATGTGTCTTCCACTGCATTAAAAAACAAATCACATCATCCACACATCACAATCAACATCCACCTGCCTTGCTCAAGGGCAAAAACACAAATTTTTCCACCTTGCCGGCTCAGAGATTCAAACCAGCGACCTTTCGGTCCAATGCTCTGAACCGCTAGGCTACCTCTCACCCATAGAGAGAGAGAGCACAACCCCAGCTCATCAGATCATGGCCATGCTCAGTAGCCATAAAATGGAAGAAAATGGTCCGGAACAGAGTAAAAAATGGGGGTACTATATGAGCTTTTTGTTTTCAGTTGCTCTGCATTTTGATGTACCTTAATGAACACGACCCAGGGTCACGACCAGCCAGGGGACAGGGGTTAGTCACCCCACAGATCAGAACCAGAACCACATGGATCAGCCTCTTCTCCCACTCACAATGGGTGGAATATGGTTAGTAAGCTCTGACCCGAGAGACCAAGTTCACTCTCCACTGGGGCTTGACAGATGCTCAGTCACATTGGGTGGTCAGGCTGTTGCCGCCTGCTGTTTCTGGAATGACATCATTTATTTACCCAGCGGCAGGCGGCAGCCACCTCTCTGTATCAGATCAGATTGAGTCGTGTGCAGTGGCTTACGCCGCAAACCAAACTCATTTTACTGTGTGTAAGCGTGTGTGTGTATGTGTGAGTGTATGTGTGTATGTGTTTGTGTCTCATACTAAACTCATATTACTTCATCTCCCTGGATGTAGAGATAATTACCTGATTTAGGAATAATTCAACCTGTATCCTCCTCCCCTCTGGCCGCCTGCACAAACACTAACACACATGTTCAGACCGACAAAGACACACACACACACACACACACACACACACACACACACACATTTAGACAGACACTGTACTCATATGTTCAGTCCAACATAGTCACACACACACGTACAGTCAATTACAGCAACATACATTGATCAGACAAAGTCACTCACATGTGGTTTTCAGTTTCAATTCTCTGTCTGTGCAGACAGCATGTCTGTTTGTGTCATCAACACAAGCTATTTACTCAACAACATGAACTGTTACATTATCCATAGGATATGCTGTCCTTGCTAATGCACCCCTGTGTGTGCGTGTGTTGACGTGAGAGAATAATTCATTCCCTAGGTGACAGAGGCGACAGCATCGTCCATCACACTAATGCAAGGAGAAAGGCTCATTGTATTCTGTAAACACACGCACGCACGCACACACGCACACACATACTTCTGCTCTGACAGCCTTTCCTACAAATAGACCTGTCCATATTCCTACTGTTCTTCCGGGGGATGTAATCTTGAACAGAGTGACACTCAGTTAACCAGCTACATTGGGCCTGGGCTCGTACCACGCATATCTAATTCAGACGGACAGAGGGGACGGAGACCCTGCTGTAACTAGCAGCCAGCCAATCAGCCAGTCAGCCAGTCAGCCCATAAGGAGCTACAGTGCCTTGCGAAAGTATTCGGCCCCCTTGAACTTTGCGACCTTTTGCCACATTTCAGGCTTCAAACAAAAAGATAAATACAACAAGTCCATTCCCCATCCCCAAGACCCCCCATAACCTTCCCCCTTCAGAGAAAATGAATAAATAAATACAACAAGTCCATTCCCCATCCCCAAGACCCCCATAACCCCCTTCAGAAAAATGAATAAATACAACAAGTCCATTCCCCATCCCCAAGACCCCCATAACCCCCTTCAGAGAAAAGGAATAAATACAACAAGTCCATTCCCCATCCCCAAGACCCCCATAACCCCCCTTCAGAGAAATAAATACAACAAGTCCAATCCCCAAACCCCCATAAAGAGAAAATGAATAAATAAATACAAGTCCATTCCCCATCCCCAAGACCCCCATAACCCCCTTCAGAGAAAAGGAATAAATAAATACAACAAGTCCATTCCCCATCCCCAAGACCCCCATAACCCCCTTTCAGAGAAAATGAATAAATAAATACAACAAGTCCATTCCCCATCCCCAAGACCCCCATAACCCCCTTCAGAGAAAATGAATAAATAAATACAACAAGTCCATTCCCCATCCCCAAGACCCCCATAACCCCCCTTCAGAGAAAATGAATAAATAAATACAACAAGTCCATTCCCCATCCCCAAGACCCCCATAACCCCCCCCTTCAGAGAAAATGAATAAATAAATACAACAAGTCCATTCCCCATCCCCAAGACCCCCATAACCCCCCCTTCAGAGAAAATGAATAAATAAATACAAGTCCATTCCCCATCCCCAAGACCCCCATAACCCCCTTCAGAGAAAATGAATAAATAAATACAAGTCCATTCCCCATCCCCAAGACCCCCATAACCCCCCCTTCAGAGAAAATGAATAAATAAATACAAGTCCATTCCCCATCCCCAAGACCCCCATAACCACCCCTTCAGAGAAAATGAATAAATAAATACAAGTCCATTCCCCATCCCCAAGACCCCCATAACCACCCCTTCAGAGAAAATGAATAAATAAATACAAGTCCATTCCCCATCCCCAAGACGCCCCTCCAACAAAATGAACAAAAGAGAAAAAAGAGAAAAACAAAGGAAAACAGAAAACAACAACAATGCAAAAAACAAAAGACATGAAGAACAACAAAAATCATAACAGCAAATGAATATGTTTGAGTGCATATATGGCACTATTTACATGTGTGTGTCAGTGTACAGTGCCTTGCGAAAGTATTCAGCCCCCATTGAACTTTGCGACCTTTTGCCACATTTCAGGCTTCAAACATAAAGATATAAAACTGTATTTTTTTGTGAAGAATCAACAACAAGTGGGACACAATCATGAAGTGGAACAACATTTATTGGATAATTCAAACTTTTTTAACAAATCAAAAACTGAAAAATTGTGCGTGCAAAATTATTCAGCCCCCTTAAGTTAATACTTTGTAGCGCCACCTTTTGCTGCGATTACAGCTGTAAGTCGCTTGGGGTATGTCTCTATCAGTTTTGCACATCGAGAGACTGACATTTTTTCCCATTCCTCCTTGCAAAACAGCTCGAGCTCAGTGAGGTTGGATGGAGAGCATTTGTGAACAGCAGTTTTCAGTTCTTTCCACAGATTCTCGATTGGATTCAGGTCTGGACTTTGACTTGGCCATTCTAACACCTGGATATGTTTATTTTTGAACCATTTCATTGTAGATTTTGCTTTATGTTTTGGATCATTGTCTTGTTGGAAGACAAATCTCCGTCCCAGTCTCAGGTCTTTTGCAGACTCCATCAGGTTTTCTTCCAGAATGGTCCTGTATTTGGCTCCATCCATCTTCCCATCAATTTTAACCATCTTCCCTGTCCCTGCTGAAGAAAAGCAGGCCCAAACCATGATGCTGCCACCACCATGTTTGACAGTGGGGATGGTGTGTTCAGGGTGATGCGCTGTGTTGTTTTTATGACAAACATGACGTTTTGCATTGTTGCCAAAAAGTTCAATTTTGGTTTCATCTGACCAGAGCACCTTCTTCCACATGTTTGGTGTGTCTCCCAGGTGGCTTGTGGCAAACTTTAAACTATACTTTTTATGGATAACTTTAAGAAATGGCTTTCTTCTTGCCACTCTTCCATAAAGGCCAGATTTGTGCAATATACGACTGATTGTTGTCCTATGGACAGAGTCTCCCACCTCAGCTGTAGATCTCTGCAGTTCATCCAGAGTGATCATGGGCCTCTTGGCTGCATCTCTGATCAGTCTTCTCCTTGTATGAGCTGAAAGTTTAGAGGGACGGCCAGGTCTTGGTAGATTTGCAGTGGTCTGATACTCCTTCCATTTCAATATTATCGCTTGCACAGTGCTCCTTGGGATGTTTAAAGCTTGGGAAATCTTTTTGTATCCAAATCCAGCTTTAAACTTCTTCACAACAGTATCTCCGACCTGCCTGGTGTGTTCCTTGTTCTTCATGATGCTCTCTGGCTTTTAACGGACCTCTGAGACTATCATAGTGCAGGTGCATTTATACGGAGACTTGATTACACACAGGTGGATTGTATTTATCATAATTTTGCAACATTGCCATTCAATTTTTCAGTTTTTGATATGTTAAAAAAAAAAGTTTGAAATATCCAATAAATGTTGTTCCACTTCATGATTGTGTCCCACTTGTTGTTGATTCTTCACAAAAAAATACAGTTTTATATCTTTATGTTTGAAGCCTGAAATGTGGCAAAAGGTCGCAAAGTTCAAGGGGGCCGAATACTTTCGCAAGGCACTGTATATGGCAATTAATGGAAATATAAATAAATATAAATAAATTAATATTAATATCATTTAAATGTAGATGTTTTTTGCATTGGATATATTTACCATATCATACGGAGACAGAAACAAACATTTTACCTGATCATAAGTAGACATAGTGTCACGTTCTGACCTTTATTTCCTTTGTTTTGTATTTAGTTAGTATGGTCAGGGCGTGAGTTGGTTGGGCAGTCTATGTTTGATTTTCTATGATTTGGGGATTTCTATGTTTCGGCCTAGTATGGTTCTCAATCAGAGGCAGGTGTCATTAGTTGTCTCTGATTGAGAATCATACTTAGGTAGCCTGGGTTGCACTGTTTGTTTGTGGGTGATTGTCTATGTTGATTGCTTGTTTCAGCGCAGTTTGCATTAGCTCCACGGTTGTTATTTTGTTTATTGTTTTTGTAAAGGGTTTCAGTGTTCAGTGTTTTCTGTATTAAAATTAATGATGAACACATACCACGCCGCATTTTGGTCCTCCGATCCATCTCGCCTCTCCTCTTCAGATGAAGAGGAGGACGACCGTGACACATAGTTGCAAATGATTAAATCCTTCTAATTGAAATAAAAAACAATTTAGTTACAATTGTAACTTTAATTAAATGAGTTGAATCTTCACATGGGATGATTTCACTGAACAACAAAAGAAAGGGAATATTGAATGATCCCCAATGATCCATCGCATCTCCCAAAAACTAAAACTTTGGTTGTCTTCCTCTCAGGCTTCTATGTCTTCTTCCATGTCCACCAATTTTTCAGCCCTTTTATTGGTCAGCCTGTTGCGTGCTTTGGTGTGTGTGTTCCCAAACAAGGACCAGTTGCGCTCTGAGGTGGCTGATGTTGGTCGGAATTGGAGGATGGAGGCAACAGGGGAAAGAGCCTCAGATCCACAAAGTCCCTTCCACCAGGTGGCTGATGAGATACGTTGGTACGACTGCCTTACTGCATCTCCATCCCAAAGCCCTTGCTTAGAAGTGTACTTCACCAGACAGCCAAGAACCTTGCCCTCATCCAGGCCAAAGTGGCGAGACACGGTAGTGATGTTTTTTTTTGCATTGGATATAACCATAGACATTGTTGATCTCTGCACCAGACAGGATGCTCTTGCCAGCATACTTGGGGTCCAACATGTACACTGCGGTGTGTATGGACTTCAGGCAGAAGTCTTCATGGTTTTTTATGTATTTCAGAACTGCAGTTTCCTCTGCTTGGAACAACAGTGAAGTGGGTAAGGCAGTAGAGATTTCTTCTCTTACATCTGCAGAGTCTGAACATCAGACAGGATGGCATTGTCTCCCTCAATCCATGAAATGGCTACTGCTATAGGTTTCAGAAGATTCAGGCTGCTTACCACTCTCTCCCAAAATACATGATCCAGGAGGATCCTTTTGATGGGTCTATCCATATCGGCTGACTGTGATATGGCCATTTCTTGGAAAGACTCCTTTCCCTCCAGGAGACTGTCAAACATGATGACAACACCACCCCAACGGGTGATGCTGGGCAGCTTCAATTAGAGGTTGACCGATTAATCGGAATGGCCGATTTCAAGTTTTCATAACAATCGGAAATCGGTATTTTTGGAAGCCGATTTTGCCAATTTTTATTTATTTGTTTACACCTTTATTTAACTAGGCAAGTCAGTTAAGAACGCATTCTTATTTTCAATGACAGCCTAGGAACGGTGGGTTAACTGCCTTGTTCAGGGGCAGAACGACAGATTTTTACCTTGTCAGCTCAGGGTATCAATCTTGCAACCTTACGGTTAACTAGTCCAACGCTCTAACAACCTGCCTCACGAGGAGCCTGCCTGTTACGCGAATGCAGTAAGAAGCCAAGGTAAGTTGCTAGCTAGCATTAAACTTATCTTATAAAAAACAATCAATCATAATCATAATCACTAATTATACCTACACATGGTTGATGATATTACTAGTTTATCTAGTGTGTCCTGTGTTGCATATAATCGATGCAGTGCGCATTCGCGAAAAAGGACTGTCGTTGCTCCAACGTGTACCTAACCATAAACATCAATGCTTTTCTTAAAATCAATACACAGAAGTATATATTTTTAAACCTGCATATTTAGCTAAAAGAAATCCAGGTTAGCAGGCAATATTAACCAGGTGTAAATTTACTGGAAAGTTTTCGACCCTTTGCAACCCTAGTGTCAGCCTAACTCTGACAGGTGGAGCTGTTTGTTACGCTAACTGACCGTCTAGCTGCCAGGCCAAGCAGACTGGTGGACATTTTTACAGATGTATTTCTCTATCTGTCTTTTCTTCCTCTTGCTGACAGCAGAGTACACAGACACACAACAGGACGAGACGTGATTAGGGTGGGAGAAAATATAAACGGCTAAATTTAACGTGTTCAATTCCTCAAATGTATGCTAATCATATTCATAACGCCACAAAAGGCCAGTTACTGTTTGAACATCCAAACACTAATTATTGCCATCTGGATTATGAGAAACACATGCGGAATCAATAATAAGAAATAATAATGATTCTACAGTCAAGGTAAGACTGTAAGCCTAGTATAAGCACATCACTGGCCTCCTCATGTGTATGGCTTACAGGGGCTGTGAGCTATGCTATTAACTACACAGGTGTGATCCTGTTAAAACAGGGGATTCATAAGGTCTTCTTATTGTGGAGAGAATAAGGAGAGGATAATCAGAACACAATATAGACCTGTCAGACTTTATCCCACCACCCCCTCCTTTCCCATCCTCTCCCCTCCTCTCCTCCTCATATCCGGACCACCTAGGCACCCCAGGAGTGTTTGCTGAAGAAAACCTTTATCTCCACTGGATAACATTTACATTTTACCCCAGACAGTCAGTCAGACAGTCCCCTCCCCCTTCTTCCCCCTAACCCCCTTCCACCCTTTCCCCTTACGTCTCTTCCCCCCAAATCGCCTTCCACCCCTCCCTTCACCTTACCCCTTGTCCCCCCAAACACCCTTCCACCACTTGCTCCTGTGAGGACAGACACTGGGAGACGAGAAGCAAGTACAGGGAGTGAATATTTCATAAATAACAGACATGAAACAAAACACAGATAGCGTCTGGACAGGGGAAACATACCAATATTAATGCTGACACTGTAATCAAACTGAGGAACAGACAGATATAGAGGAGGAAATCAATAAAGCGATGGAGTCCAGGTGAGTCCAATGAAGTGCTGATGCGCGTAACAACAGGTGTGCGTAATGATGGGCAGCCTGGCACCCTTGAGTGCCAGAGAGGGGGAGCGGGGGCAGGCGTGATAGTGATATGCCCCATCTAGGGGCACCACCCATCGTCCCACCTGGGTGAGCCTGATGGGCAGGCAGAGGCATGGGAGCCGGACAAGCCGGCTGAGGCGCGGGAGCCTGATGAGCCGGCTGAGGCATGGCGTGGGATGGGAGCCTGCCGAGCTAACCGAGGCAAGCTCTCGAGCCAGCTAAGGCATCCACGGTTCCTTCGGCAGCGGCACTCAGACCCGACGTCACCAACCAAAACAAAAAACACCCTGATGCTTGCAATATTGGTGTAACAGAAATAACAGACATGAAACACAACACGGACAGCGTCTGGACAGGGGAAACATAACGACATTAATGCTAACACTGTAATCAAACTGAGGAACAGACAGATATAGAGGAGGCAATCAATAAAGCGATGGAGTCCAGGTGAGTCCAATGAAGCGCTGATGTGTGTAACGATGGTGACAGGTGTGCATAATGATGGGCAGCAGGCGTGACAGCTCCTCCCCTCCTATCCTTCTCCACTCCACATGCTACCTGCTAAAGGGCACACGACTCCAGTAGGGATTCTTTAAATAAGTGTTTGTTGTCATTTAACGAGAGACTAATCATGTAAAATTTTTCCACTTGAGAAATGCTGAACAAAACATCTTAGCTAAATGTAACATTGAACGACTAAAATCTACTTAGCAAAAACTTTGAAATTAATGGCAGATTTCTTGAATTATCTTAGATTCATATTTTTGTTGTTGTTGATCAAATGTTTTTATTATTTTTAATAAGATATACATGGGACAGAAAAACAAGTGACAAGACCGAACAAGACAAACAGTTCCCATCCCACAGGACTTCCCCAATCCAAAGTTAGATTAGTGGTTCACAATAGCAGTCTTTTTACAGAGTCATACCTTGAAGAAGGAGCAAATATGTTTCCCCATGCATGAGTCCTACAGATATTTCCATGTTTATAATGTCCATGAATGACAGCAGCCACTGCTGTCTGCTTAAAGAATGAGGAGCCTGCCAACATGAGGCCAGAATTTTCTTGGGTGCTGTTAATCGAGCCAGCTGAATACATCCCTGTTTGGCAGATAGGTCTGAAGTAGTGTCATCGTTTAAAATAAAATAAATTGTGAACACGATACATTTCTACCCATTATGTCAGAAAGACAACCCCAGAAGCGTAAAACCCCTGGGCATTCCCAAACCACATTAAAAAATTTGAGGGCTCAGTGAGCAATTTGGGATTTGTCTGGTTTTCATCTTAGATTCATTCTGACTATTTTAAAGATGAGTATACTGGCTACGGTGTCTCAAGATGGACTAACAGTACTATTGCCACTTTTTTCAAATTTTTCAAGCGAAGGTCTTTTAAGAGAGTATGCGAGCACACTCGTTCAGTTCGCTTAGCCGAGTTTGGCTAGGCTCCAGTCGAGCCGAAGCATGCGGAAGGCTTAAGCCTAGAATAGCCTTTTTCCTTGTGGGGACCAGTGAAATGTCCCCACTTGTCCGAATTTTCCTTGTTTTACTATTTTTTTCAAACACACACACCCACACACACTTATCCCTAGCAGCCCTTGGCAAAAACAATCAAACCGCTTTGTCTCTTTGTCTTCACCCCTGACCCCTGACTCTGCCACTGCTTTCTGAAGACTGATCCCGGACAGCGCTGGACTGTGCTTTTCAACTTGTCCCGGTCCCACCTGCCTATTGGACAGATGCCCTGAGGAGACGCAGCTGAGCAGGGTCAAAAGTGGTGATGGACAATCAAATGTCACTGAGGTCACTGGGTGTGGCATGTAACTGGAGAGCTCCAGAGGTGCAAACAGGGTAGCCTATAAACAACAGGTCCCATCCGCTGCCTCTGCTCTTTGCAGGGTCAGGGAGTCAGGAAGAGTTGGGGGCAGGTGACTACTTGTTTCAATAGTTAGAGGGATGTTAGTTAGTGGTCGGGAGAGGGACTGTAAGGTTTTTCTACAGGTATGCAAACATTTACTACAGTGTGCACTAATGAACATGGTCACGTCCAGCCAGGGGTCAGAAGATAAAGGTCACCCCATAGATCAGAACCACAGGGATCAGCCTCTACTCACACTCACACTGGGTAGAATGTGTTAAGTATGCGTTCAGTAAGTTCCGACAGGAGAGAACGCATTCACTCTCCACACAGTTACGTTGGGTAGTCAGCCCCCTCTCTCTCCCTAATCTGACTGAATTGTGTGCAGTGGCTTATGCCTCAAAACCTAACTCATATTACTGTGTGTGTGTGTGTGTGTGTGTGTGTGTGTGTGTGTGTGCATGTGGCTTACTTCTCAAACTAAACTCATATTACTTCATCCCCCTGGATGTAGAGATAATTACCTGGTTTAGGAATAATTCAACCTGTATTCTCTGGTTTAACCAGCCTCCTCTCCTCTGGCCGCCTGCACAAACACTAACACACACGTTCAAACAGACAAATACACACACGTTCAGACAGACAAAGCACATACTGTACACATATGTTCAGTCCAACACAGCCACACACACGTACAGTCAATTACAGCCACACACATTCAAACAGACAGCCACTCACATGTGGTTTTCAGTTTCAATTCCCTGTCTGTGCAGACAGTATGGGTGTGCTTGTTTCATCAACACTTGCTATTTACTCAAGACCATGAACTGTTACATTATCCATAGGATATGCTGTCCTTGCTGTGTGTGTGTGTGTGTGTGTGTGTGTGTGTGTGTGTGTGTGTGTGTGTGTGTGTGCGTGCGTGCATTGACGTGTCATTCCCTAGGTGACAGAGGTGACAGCTTCGTCCATCACGCTAATGCAAGGCAAAGGTTCATTGTATTCAGTAAACACACACACACACACACACACACCTCTGCTCTGACAGCCTTTCCTACAAATAGACATGTCCATATTCCTACTGTTCTTCCGGGGGATGTAATCTTGAACAGAGTGACACTCAGTTAACCAGATACATTGGGCCTGGGCTCGTACCACGCATATCTAATTCAGACGGACAAAGGGGACGGAGACCCTGCTGTAACTAGCAGCCAGCCAGTCAGCCAATCAGCCAGTCAGTCAGCCCCGCCCACTCACATCTCAGGACCAGGAAAAGAGCAACACATGGCATAAACACCCACAGGCTGTCTGCTCAGGATAGCCAGGGCTTTGGAAGATTACAACAGAACACTGACATTCATATAAAGCAGCAGCTTTGAATAAATAACAGCCTTAAGTTGATTTGCTCTCAGCTCACACACACTTGCCCATGGAGCTCTGTGGGGATGGGATAAAGCATGGCAACGATGGGGATAAAGCAAGGTAACAAAGGGGATAGCTTTAATTCGGTTACGGATCATTAGAATGGCACTGCTGGAGATGAGCTTCTCTTCTCTCAGGGAAGCAGCATAGATACCTTTGGTTTTTAGATGCAAACAAACAAATAGGCTTCACAACACATAGTAAATAGCCCATACACCAACTGTACTGGGCTGGCTCAGATATTGTCTTGTCACATTGGTTTTTCCATCATGGTTCCAGTGAATATCGTAGATGGATGAGCCGGCTAGTGAAGTATAGGCCTTCAGCTTGGCTACATAGTGTGAAATGTTGGACAATTATACAGTAACGGAATTGCACTAAGACTCCAATTCTTCTATTAAAATGTATGCTAAACAAAAAACATTCATTTCAAAGTTTAACAAACCATACAACTCTATGCCAAAGGACTACTTTCAACAAACAACTGTGCAGATGCAAACTTTGGTAACAGAATTTCGGTAAAATCATTGTTTTGTGTCCACGTTTTACAAAAAGTCTAAAATATCTGCTCCCAATGAAGATGCAACGATGTAGAAAGAATGGGGTGTCAGCTATGTCATGACACATAGACTTTGAAAAAATCTATTTTGGTTATTGAACTATATTAAGTGAAGTGGATTTACACCCGGTAACGGAATTTCATCTTGGGTCCCAGATCTGTATTACACAGAAAATAATAATTATGGATAAGAAATGTAATTATTTTCATGGTGATGGATCCTAAATAGGTACACTAAGGTATAAACATGTGTCATGATCGTCGTAAGAACACTCGGACCAAAGTGCAGCGTGAAATCGGTTCGACATATTTTATTTGAAGTGAACTGCACAAAAACAATAAAGAATAAACGAAACGTGACATTCTGGAGTGCTCACAGGCAACAACACAAAAACAAGATCCCACAAAACACAGTGGGAAAATGGCTGCCTAAATATGATCCCCAACCAGAGACAACGATAAACAGCTGCCTCTGATTGGGAACCATACCAGGCCAACAACCTAGATTACCCACCCTAGTCACACCCCGATCTAACCAAAATAGAGAATAAAAGTCTCTCTATGGTCAGGGCGTGACAACATGCAATATCCTCCTTTGCATATTTGGGTATTATTCTACACACATATTCTACACAAGACCAAATTTGGTTGGTCCGGACAGAACCAAATCTGAACCAATAATAGACGTCTATGTTACACAAGTTTGGACATCAAAGTACAGCACAGTAGAGCTCAGTTGAGTTCAGTACAGCACAGCATATAACAGCAAAGTTGAGTAGAGTCGAGTTCAGTACAGTACAGTATAGTCAAGTTTAGTTCAGTACAGTACAATACAGTTTACTCAGCTCTAGTGCATTCTACTGTATACAGTAATGAACTATACTCTACTTTTCTTTACTGTACTGTGCTGTCCAAACATGTGAACCCAGCTGTTGTTTGTGACTACTATGATTTCCCATTGTAGCCAATTCAATTGCAGAAATTCACTTAAAGATTTTTGGAAATTCCTTTACCAATTTTGAGTTTCACCACTTATAAATTCATAAACAAAATTGATATCAGTAAAAAACCTGATAACTAACTTTCATTATCCTCCGTCGTCATAAGGGAGAGAAATTTGAAAATAGATATATGGGGTTTTGGAATTACAAGGCACAAGGCAATGTTTCTTAACCTTACAGTAGGCAGACAAATGTCTCCAAAACTAAATATAAGTGTTGATATTAGCTCAACATTAGTGTGTTTTGATGTATTTCTTATACCTTTTAAGACTTTTTTCTGGTAGACGTTATCTAAGAACTATTTTCCATCTGTTTGACAAGAAATCAAATCCTTTGCTTATTCCAAATGGTTGAAAAATGCTATGCTTTAATTAGGAAAAATAAATAGACTCTTAGCTTTAATTTCACACCAAATTTCACATGCTCTTATGAACTTCACATGCTGGTGCTCATGGGTCCTTTTACATGGAAATGACCAGGGTGTTAGTGTGGGTCTAACTTTTTTCAAAATGCCAACTGACTTTTGTCAGACTGAGTACCTATCAGACAGGGATGCTAGGTGACCTTTCTCTCCCCTTCACAAACACACTGGCCTATTAGAGGGGCGTGACTCAGCATAATCTCTCCACCGACAGACAGACAGACAGACAGACAGACAGACAGACAGACAGACAGACAGACAGACAGACAGACAGACAGACAGACAGACAGACAGACAGAAGGTGCTGACATGCACACATGTACCAACCACAGGAGGATGGTGGCACCTTAATTGGGGAGGACGGATCGGAATAAGTGGAATGGTATAAAAAACATCAAACATATGGTTTCCATGTGTTTGATGCCATAATATTTGCTCTGTTCAAGACATAATTTTAAACCGTCCTCCCTCAGCAGCCTCCTGTGGTACCAACGCACACACATGCACACGCACACGCACACGCACACACACACACACACACACACACACACACACACACACACACTCTGGCCATGCGTCAACTCTTGACACTGAGGAGCTGAGCAGGACATGATTTCAAAGAAACAGAGAGTTGAAGAAAAAAAGAGAGCAGGAATGAAAGAGGGATTCAAATGGAAATGTGAGTGTCAGCCTAACTCTGACAGGTGGAGCTGTTTGTTACGCTAACTGACCGTCTAGCTGCCAGGCCAAGCAGACTGGTGGACATTTTTACAGATGTATTTCTCTATCTGTCTTTTCTTCCTCTTGCTGACAGCAGAGTACACAGACACACAACAGGACGAGACGTGATTAGGGTGGGAGAAAATATAAACGGCTCAATTTGACGGGTCAGTACTTCTTAGCCAATGCAATATAGTGAGAGTTGTCTCAGTGTGGTGCCATTTTGGTTCAATACGTTGGGTGAGTGAGTCCATGTCCATCCTGGTCCATGAGGCTGTCGTTTCTCTACTATGGTTAAATGATACCTCATGCTATTTTCAAATCGATTAGCTAACGTTTAATTGATTACGTGATTTAAACCATTAATAACCTGGAGCACCATGGAAGCATTAGTTTATATGGAGTGTCTATCTCCCGAATCCACTCCAATCTGAAGATCTTTTATATCAATACCAGTCAATCAGTCATTAACTATTATTTACCTTATATCAGTCTCATCTGAACATCATAAAATTCTTGGTTAATCATCCATACACAAATTGGCTCAATGACTTATTTACTAACTAATTCAACAATTACAGAATATAAAATACATAATAACATTATACAGTACATAACATCCCTAGTGGACCAAACAAAAACAGTTTGGTTATAACACGATAGATTCAGAGAGGAAAAGGGGAATGTGGAGGAAGACAAAGGAACATGGGTCTCTATCGGACATGGAAAAATATTCTCACATAAATATGAATGCATATGCACTTTAACAATCGCTCGTTCGGATAAAGGAATGTATTTACGATTGAGCTGGTGATGTGAGGCTCTGGTTTGCCCAGTCGAGGTCGCCATTGTCCTTTGTAGATTCTGCCGGGTCGTCGTGGAGTGAGATGTTTATCTCACTAGTGGTCTTCTGCGTCAGACAATGTTCTTACTAGATTTGCTACCATTCCAGCTGCAGTGTGTTAGGCTGTAATCTAGGGCTCACTAGTCAATAGTCAATAGGTCAATAGTTCAGAGTTCATACCATTTCACGTGTGGAGCAAGCTCTCGTGTTTTCTGGCCCGTAGGGTTGAAATTAGAATTAGCCCTTTTTAAATGTGAGGACAAGTCCTCACGGTATTTGGACCTGAGGATTATTTTTGTCACAGAGGCTATTATTCAAGAGTGGAAAAGGGGTTGGTCTACCATTTCTAACCAAAGTCTATTCATTTGGGCGTGGCTACTGACTTAGTTAAACTTTACATGGAGGCCAATTCTCTCATTTTAAAGGTTAACATCACATTACATCATTTCGCAAATAGTTTCATCTTTACTCCTTCATTTTATACAAGAATTAGTTGCGAGCCTCATAACTGAGGAACCTGTATAAACAGAGTTTGGGTAATGTTGCTGTATTGTCTTTCATGAGGTCACGAACATGAAACAAATCGGACCCGGTCGTAGCTGGCTTCTCCACCGACCGTTTACACATTCTCTAAAATAGGAATATTGTTCAAATTCAGGGACATAGAATTTGGCGTAAAACTTCCCCCTCTCCTCCTTTTATTTTTATTTTATTTATTTCACCTTTATTTAACCAGGTAGGCCAGTTGAGAACAAGTTCTCATTTGCAACTGCGACCTGGCCAAGATAAAGCATAGCAGTGTGAGCAGACAACACAGAGTTACACATGGGATAAACAATTAACAAGTCAATAACACAGTAGAAAACAAAGGGGGAGTCTATATACAATGTGTGCAAAAGGCATGAGGAGGTAGGCGAATAATTACAATTTTGCAGATTAACACTGGAGTGATAAATGATCAGATGGTCATGTACAGGTAGAGATATTGGTGTGCAAAAGAGCAAGTAAATAAATAAAAACAGTATGGGGATGAGGTAGGTGAAAATGGGTGGGCTATTTACCAATAGACTATGTACAGCAGCAGCGATCGGTTAGCTGCTCAGATAGCTGATGTTTGAAGTTGGTGAGGGAGATAAAAGTCTCCAACTTCAGCGATTTTTAATTCGTTCCAGTCACAGGCAGCAGAGTACTGGAACGAAAGGAGGCCAAATGAGGTGTTGGCTTTAGGGATGATCAGTGAGATACACCTGCTGGAGCGCGTGCTACGGATGGGTGTTGCCATCGTGACCAGTGAACTGAGATAAGGCGGAGCTTTACCTAGCATGGACTTGTAGATGACCTGGAGCCAGTGGGTCTGGCGACGAATATGTAACGAGGGCCAGCCGACTAGAGCATACAGGTCGCAGTGGTGGGTGGTATAAGGTGCTTTAGTGACGAAACGGATGGCACTGTGATAGACTGCATCCAGTTTGCTGAGTAGAGTGTTGGAAGCCATTTTGTAGATGACATCGCCGAAGTCGAGGATCGGAAGTATAGTCAGTTTTACTAGGGTAAGCTTGGCGGCGTGAGTGAAGGAGGCTTTGTTACGGAATAGAAAGCCGACTCTTGATTTGATTTTCGATTGGAGATGTTTGATATGAGTCTGGAAGGAGAGTTTGCAGTCTAGCCAGACACCTAGGTACTTATAGATGTCCACATATTCGAGGTCGGAACCATCCAGGGTGGTGATGCTAGTCGGGCATGCGGGTGCAGGCAGCGATCGGTTGAAAAGCATGCATTTGGTTTTACTAGCGTTTAAGAGCAGTTGGAGGCCACGGAAGGAGTGTTGTATGGCATTGAAGCTTGTTTGGAGGTTGGATAGCACAGTGTCCAATGACGGGCCGAAAGTATATAGAATGGTGTCGTCTGCGTAGAGGTGGATCAGGGAATCGCCCGCAGCAAGAGCAACGTCATTGATATATACAGAGAAAAGAGTCGGCCCGAGAATTGAACCCTGTGGCACCCCCATAGAGACTGCCAGAGGACCGGACAGCATGCCCTCCGATTTGACACACTGAACTCTGTCTGCAAAGTAATTGGTGAACCAGGCAAGGCAGTCATCCGAAAACCGAGGCTACTGAGTCTGCCGATAAGAATATGGTGATTGACAGAGTCGAAAGCCTTGGCAAGGTCAATGAAGACGGCTGCACAGTACTGTCTTTTATCGATGGCGGTTATGATATCGTTTAGTACCTTGAGTGTTGCTGAGGTGCTCCTAACAGGAGAGGTGGGATTGCTCACATCTCTCCTAGCCAATTCACTGAAAGGGCTAGCATCATGACAAGGCCATATAACCTGTACATAATATTGTGTGTGTATTTACAAACGCTCTTATTAAATATGTTAAAATCCTCAAATGTATGCTAATCATATTCATAACGCCACAAAAGGCCAGTTAATGTTTGAACATCCAAACACTAATTATTGCCATCTGGATTATGAGAAACACGTGGAATCAATAATAAGAAATAATAATGATTCTACAGTCAAGGTAAGACTGTAAGCCTAGTATAAGCACATCTCTGGCCTCCTCATGTGTATGGCTTACAGGGGCTGTGAGCTATGCTATTAACTACACAGGTGTGATCCTGTTAAAACAGGGGATTCATAAGGTCTTGGTATTGTGGAGAGAATAAGGAGAGGATAATCAGAACACAATATAGACCTGTCAGACTTTATCCCACCACCCTCTCCTCTCCTCTCCTCCTCTCCTCTGCTTCCTCTCGCCCCTACCCTTCTCCCCCTTCCTCTCCTCTCCTCTCCTCTCCCCTCTCCTCCTCCCCTCCTCATATCCGGACCACCTAGGTACCCCAGGGGTGTTCGCTGAAGAAAACCTTTATCTCCACTGGATAACATTTACATTTTACCTCAGACAGTCAGACAGCTCCCCCAATCCCCGTCCACCCCTCTCTTCCCTTCCCCTCCCCCAAACATATACCCCTCCCTTCCCCTTCCCTATCCTCTGTCCAAACCCCCTTCCATTGCTTGCTCTGCCCCTACTATCCTTCTCTGCTCCACCTGCAGCATGCTAAAGGGCACACAGACCCCCTCCAAGGACCTGCTGCCAGGTGCGCCTCCATCGATACCCAAGCTGGCGACAGGCCATCCCACTACTGGGTCTCTCCCCTCTTTTCACTATTTCCCCTCTACCCCTCTCTCTTTGTGTCTGTGTGTTCAATGGGTGTACTGGATGGATGCAGGGGGCAGAGAGGGCTGGGGTTTTGGGGGGAATCTTACAGATGTGAGGAGAGCAGACAGCCCCAATTTTCTCTTTGGCAAAACAGACAATCAATAAAATACAGTATCTCTCTCTCCCCTGCTATCTGTCCTCATAGGATGCTTTGTGTAAGATTCCCTGCCTGGGGCATACTCCCTACACACACAGATTCACACAGACATACAAACACACAGACACACACGCACCCACACACTTATCCTCGACAGCCCTCGGCAAAACAAACCGAACCTCTTTGTCTTCACACCTGACTCCTGACTCTATCAACCTCCGTCTCGCTCTCTCTCTCTATCTTTCTCTCTCTTTCTTTATCCCTCTCTTTCTCTCTCCCATCAACTCAGTAATTGTCTGCATTAACTCGTTTCAGAGGATGAATGAATATGAATTCCTTACATTAACACTCCACTTCAATTCTGCCGATGGAGGGAATTATAGAGGACAGAGGAGCTGATTAAGGGATTCATGAGACCTCACACAGCCATAAATTATTGATGTAGTCAGGCCCTGAGTCCTGTTCAGAAATATATCTATCAATCTATCTGCCATCCCTATTAATCCCTAATCACTGGTTCCTTTAATAAGCAGCTAGCGGAAGAATTGAATAGCTATCTGACCCTGAGTTAAAGAGGCCCACAGACCTCGTGCTGATTAGATCAAGACCCAAAGGTTACTGCTCAAGTACACAAGTACTCAAGTACACAGTAAACACAGTCAATTGGTCAGTTAACAATGATTCAGATTGCATCATTCAGATAGGTACTGCATGTGTTAAGCAGTATTGGTGTCTCTGAGGGGTCTTTGGCCTGGTTTGATAACTACCTCTCTCAAAGCCAGAACATCTGCTGTCTCAGCCACTGCCTGTCACCAAGTGAGTACCCCAAGTGTTGATCCTAGGCCCCCACACTCTTCTCAATTTACATCAACAACATAGCTCAGGCAGTAGGAGCGTAGGGGAGCCTAGTGGTTAGAGCATTGGACTAGTAACCTGAAGGTTGCAAGTTCAAACCCCCGAGCTGACAAGGTACAAATATGTCGTTCTGCCCCTGAACAGGCAGTTAACCCACTGTTCCTAGGCTGTCATTGAAAATAAGAATTTGTTCTTAACTGACTTGCCTAGTTAAATAAAGGTAAAATATACTCAGATGGTCCCTCCCTGGATTTTGTGTTAAATGCTCTACAACAAAGCTTTCTCTTCCCTTAACCTTGTTCTGAACACCTGCAAAACAAAGGTAATGTGGTTTGGTAAGAAGAAAGCCCCTCTCCCCACCAGTGTGATTACTACCTCTGAGGGTTTAGAGCTCATAACAAGTACTTGGGAGTATTGCTTGACGGTACACTGTCCTTCTCTCAGCACATATCCAAGCTGCAGGCTAAGGTTAAATCTAGACTTGGTTTCCTCTATCGTAATCGCTCCTCTTTTACCCCAGCTGCCAAACTAACCCTGATTCGTATGACCATCCTACCCATGCTAGATTATGGAGACATAATTTATAGATTGGCAGGTAAGAGTGCTCTCGAGCGGCTAGATGTTCTTTACTATTCGGCCATTAGATTTGCCACCAAAGTTCCTTATTGGACACATCACTGCACTCTATATTCCTCTGTAAACTGGTCATCTCTGTATACCCGTCGCAAGACCCACTGGTTGACGCTTATTTATAAAACCCTCTAAGGCCTCACTCCCCCCTATCTGAGATATCTACTGCAGCCCTCATCCTCCACATACAACACCCGTTCTGCCAGTCACATTCTGTTAAAGGTCCCCAAAGCACACACATCCCTGGGTCGCTCCTCTTTTCAGTTAGCTGCAGCTAGCGACTGGAACGAGCTGCAACAAACACTCAAACTGGACAGTTTTATCTCAATCTCTTCATTCAAAGACTCAATCATGGACACTCATACTGACAGTTGTGGCTGCTTTACGTGATGTATTGTTGTCTCTACCTTCTTGCCCTTTATGCTGTTGTCTGTGCCCAATAATGTTTGTACCATGTTTTGTGCTGCTACCATGTTGTGCTGCTGCCATGCTGTGTTGTTGTCTTTGGTCTCTCTTTATGTAGTGTTGTGGTGTCTCTCTTGTCTTGATGTGTGTTTTAGCATATATTTTTTATTTTAATCACAGCCCCAACAGGAGGCCTTTTGCCTTTTGGTAGGCCGTTGTCATGTCTTTACTATCATTAACTGAAGACTGGTAGTTTTTTATCAAAGATTCTCTGTAATTAGTTATTACGCGATTAGACTGATTAATCATGTAACCGTAATTACTAGGAAGTCGGGGCACCAAGGAAAAATATTCAGATTACACAGTTATAATTTCCTAAAATAACTTTTCAGATATTTTATCTGATCAATTAGTCTTCGAATTAATGAATTATTTACTTTACCTCACGTTAGTCTCATCCCAAACGTCGTAAATTGTTGGTTATCTGCACAAACCCAGTCTTCACTATGAGTCATCCATACATCAATTGTCTTAAATAATTTATTTATTACTAACTAAGTGGGCTAAACTGGCATGGCGGCTTGTTAGACAAAAGGGGAAGTGGGGGTCGACTAAGAAGTCACTACAGAGTGATAATTATAACAATTGAAATGCTAATCCCTTGCACATGAACGCTCACTCATTCGCGAACAATTGCAATCAATATATATATTTACGCTCAGTGTGTCGTCTTGATCAATGGTGAAAAGTTAGTTTCTTTTGTAGAATTGTCCGTCTCTCACCCTCACTCTTTCGGTTGTGGTTAGAGTGGATAGTTCAGAGTGAAATTCGTTATAGGATGGATGTTTCGGCGGTTGTCGTTCTTCGCGGTCAATGATACCGAATTCCTAGCTGCAGACTAGTAATTAATATCAAAGACTTGTTCTTATTCTGTCTGTATCGATAGTCTAAGAGTTTAACCGTGGTATGGTTAAAAGATTCAGCAATGGTCTACAACCTTTGTCTCCCCTAATGGAGAAAAACATGGTCTGCAACCTTTACCCATCTCGTAATTGAGGTAAGCTCGATCTGCTGATCGAAAACCCGAGTGGGGGTTATATTCGGAAGGCAGAAAAGGGCTGTCCCAGGACTCCTGAGCCTAACTGGGCTCAGGGGCGGTCCTCTGATTTAGTTAACTCCAATCCCCTTTTTGAGTTTTCCTTCACTAAACAGTCCAAAATCATATTACACAATTTTACAAACGGTATCATACTCACTCATTCATCTTATGCAACAATTAGATGTAAACCTCATATCTGAGGCTATTATATAAACAGTGTTATGGTAATGTGGCCACACCGTCTCCCATGAGCTTCCCCAAGTTGTAACAGACGGACCAGTTCGTAGCTGGATTCTTCACCGATCTTTTATACTTTCTCCGGAACATGAAATTTGTTCGTACCTCAAGTTCTGTGAGGTGGAAGGAATTTCTTTGTTATCTATGAAAATTTACTCTCTCTATACTGTGTGTCCATGAGGAGATCCTCAGGAATTTACGACGTCTCTCTGACCACAGCAACCTAGTTGAAGGAGGAAAGGGGGAGGCAGGGAGAGGGGGATGGGGCTTGCTATACCCAAAGAGGCCAACGTCATGACACCGTCATTGTAAATACAAATTTGTTCTTAACTGACTTGCCTAGTTAAATAAAGTTTAAAAAATAATTCTAATTAATTAACTAAAAAGTGCTCAAAGTGGGACCGTTTCCCATTGGTTCTGAGAGGAGAGGAGAGGACTGAGAGGAGATTGTGTTGTGTATCAGTGACAGCATAGGCATATTGTGCACGTACGTACACACGCACACAAACACACAGCTGACTCACCAGGAATATCCTCTCCAGCTGATCCTGGATGTCCTTCATCCCAGGGAAAGCTGCCACTCCTTGGATCATCTCGATGAAGATGCATCCTACACCCCTGGGGAGACACAAACAGCACCACCATTAGAGACAGAAAGACAGCATCCCCATTAGAGACAGACAGACAGCATCCCCATTAGAGACAGACAGACAGCATCCCCATTAGAGACAGACAGACAGCATCCCCATTAGAGACACACAGACAGCATCCCCATTAGAGACACACAGACAGCATCAACAGAGTTGGAGAGCTCCAGAGCCATCAGCAGTAAACATTTGAACCCCTCTATGAAGAATACTAGCCTCCACAACTACAATTCATCATGATTGAATCTATAGTGTACTCAAATGGCTTTGAAGAAGTGCACAGTATATTTTGAAAGGCAAATGGTTTACTCTTGGGGAATATTTTAATTTCCATCTAAATCTATGGTTGATGTCTTGACTTGCTAGAGGATTTAGCTCCAGTAAAGTATTTGTTCAGAAAACGAACTCTTCTCTCTCCACTGGCCATCCCATTATCCAACGATCTGAGGTGGTGATGGTTGGATAATGGGATGCCCAGTGGAGAGAGAAGGAGAGAGGGATGGAGAAAGAGAGAGGTGGCCAGTTCTGGAGAGTGGTGTGTGTGTGTGTGTTTAAACAGGTGTCAGAGCCCATTTGTCAGAGAGCTATTGTTTCCTGACAGATTCACTTTCTGGCCCAGTGCACACTGCTCCCTCTCTCCCTCTCTCTTTCCCTCCATCTCTACATGACCGGCTGAGCGGTCCTGAGGTTGAGCGGTCCTGAGGTTGAGAGGTCCTGAGGTTGAGCGGTCCTGAGCAGCCACACAGCTAATGCAGAAAAAGAAAGTGGGATAAATAGAAAGAAAGAAAGAAAGAGAAAGGGAGAAAGACAGAGAGAAAACCACCAGCACCACTTTCATTGACTTAAACTCTCATTTTTGAAAACGTAATCTATACGTATAGACCAGGAAGAGCGCTATACATTTTGAGAAGTCCAATGGATTGAAGTAGGTGCTGGATTGAACAATATATGTTCATCACCAAACGGTTCAGATTTTTCCTAGATCTTTATACAGAGACGGGTGTTTAATCAGATACAGAGGTTTGGCTTGGCAGGGAGAGGGATCAAACCTGCTACCAACAGTGTGAAAACAACAGGGTTTCAACCACATCCTCCACTCTTCTTGTCACACCTCTCTCTGTCTGTCTGTCTGTGTCCACAGTGGTCTGTCAGCTTGACTGACAGGTGCCTGGTGAAATGGCAGGCTCACTGAGGCGATAACAGACATAAAAATAGACTAGAGGAAGAATCCCTGTTCTGTTCCACCCTATTCTTCCCTTTCCTCCTGTCTTCCAGATTCAGATCTGTTCCTTTAACCTGTCAGTGGTTTGACGGATATGGGACAGACTGTTACCCAAACCAGTGACCCAGCACTGAGCATACTGCGGTCGATGTGAGCGCTGCCTGTTCATGGAACACTGCTTTCTAAGTGACGGTATAGGTCTTTCTATGTTGAGTGGCTCCAGTCTCGGTGGAGTGGAAAAGTGCCCTGAGGATTTGCCCACCTGCTCTACTGCCCACCTAACCCGCTGCCTCTCCCTCCCCACTATGCTTTAATTACCCGCGCTGGGAAGCAGCTGGGGTCCTTGGAAAGGGGCGTCCTCGAGGACTGCCTGTCCAGATCGATGTGGTCACGGTTCATTTCACAGCCTGGACGGCAGCTCTGGAAGACCCCTGTCCATATCCTGACTAAAGCGATCTGTCGCCATAGGAAGGCCTGTGTCTGCCCATGTCCTCAGTAAATGTTCCTTTCTGTCCATACTGAGGAGCCTCAGTCTCAGCCAGGCCAGGTCTCCCAGCTTCTCCTCAACCCCAGATAGAGACATGGCCAGGTCTCTCCCTCACCTCCTTATGGAACACATTCACACAGCTGTCTGTGGCTCTCTGTGGGGTTCACACCTAATCTGATCTAGAGGAGGAAGTATTCTCCCTGTTGTGGAGAGGGATGTGGCAAGAGGTAAGGGGTCAGGGGTTAAAGGTCAGTGGTACTACCCACCACATGTCCAGGCAGGTGGAGTAGTCTGTGGATCCCAGGAGGACATCAGGGGGGCGGTACCACAGGGTCACCACTTCATTGGAGTAGGTGTGGCTGGGGACTGACTTAGCCCGTGCCAGACCTGCAGGAGAGAACACACACACACTGTAAGGAACAAATAGTGGGAACAGAAACATAATGTATATGTTAACTTTATCATTGAATGCCCTCCATAAGATGAGAGAAAAGCTGACTGGTGCAAAGCAGAGCAGGTCTTGCCTGAGGTGCTCTTTGACATGGAGCCTGGGTACCAACAGGACCAGAGCTATCAGAATACTAATCAGACATATTCAAAGCTACAATAGACCATCTCCATACACAACATCTAACATCAAGGACACCGCCCCCCTAAGCTGACGGTACAGTATTGTGTGTGTGTGTGTGTGTGTGCTGGCACTGCAGAGCCAGCTAGTTTTAATGAGTCTGGTGGCATTTAGCTAGCTGTCCTCCCAGGGGGTGAGACTGGTTCATTAAAGCATTTAGCTTCAACAGCCAAGGGTGCCAGCCCCTGGTGCCACCCCGTGTGTGTGTGTGTGTGTGTGTGTGTGTGTGTGTGTGTGTGTGTGTGTGTGTGTGTGTGTGTGTGTGTGTGTGTGATGCAGGGTGATGCAGGGCAGGGGGTAGTTAACATGTCCCTATGCCAGAATAGACCCAGAGGGAGGTTGAGCCAGGCTTTCTCACAGTCTAACACTGTAATTTACAGACTGATCTGACCTGTAAACAATAGGCTGTGTCACAAAGAGGAGAGACCAATATCACAGACACACTGAGAGCCTATCATTTACACTGCGGGTGCTGTGAGGTGTGTGTGTGTGTGTGTAGGGGGGACTGGGAGGTTAAAGCAGGGCAGGAGCAGGGAGGAGAGATCTAATCATCATAAAAGACCAGAATAATAGACTGAATGGGTAGTTACAGTATATGGGTTGTCTGAATGATAGAGAGATGGAGAGAGAAAGGCAGTGAGGGAAGGTAGAGGAAGGAGAGGGATGGAGGGAGAAAGGGAAGGTAGAGGAAGGAGAGGGATGGAGGGAGAAAAGGAGGGATGATGGAAGAGGGAGGAGAGGGATGGAGGGAGAAAAGGAGCGGGGGTAGTGGGAGGAGAGTGATGGAGAGAGAAAGGGAGGGAGGGAAGGTAGAGGAAGGAGAGGGATGGAGAGAGAAAGGGAGGGAGGGATGGTAGAGGGAGGAGAGGGATGGAGAGAGAAAGGCAGGGAGGGAAGGTAGAGGGAGGAGAGGGATGGAGGGAGAAAGGGAGGGAGGGAAGGTAGAGGGAAGAGCGGGATGGAGGGAGAAAGGGAGGGAGGGAAGGTAGAGGGAGGTGAGGGATGGAGGGAGAAAGGGAGAGGGGAGGTAGTGGGAGGAGAGGGAGGGATGGAGGGAGAAAGGGAGGGAAGGAGGGAAGGAAGGAAGGTAGAGGAGAGCGATGGAGGGAGAAAAGGAGGGGAGGTAGTGGGAGGAGAGGGATGGAGGGAGAAAGGGAGGGAGGGAGGGAAGGAAGGAAGGAAGGTAGAGGAGAGGGATGGAGGGAGAGAGTGAGGGAAGGAAGGTAGATAGAGGAGAGGGGGGGGGTGGAGGGAGAAAGACAGGGAGGGAAGGTAGTGGGAGGAGAGGGATGGAGGGAGAAAAGGAGGGGGGAGGTAGTGGGAGGAGAGGGATGGAGGGAGAAAGGGAGGGAGGGAAGGAAGGTAGAGGAGTGGGATGGAGGGAGAGAGTGAGGGAAGGAAGGTAGATGGAGGAGAGGGATGGAGGGAAGGAAGGGAGTAGAGAGTTGTAGGGAGAAAGACAGGGAGTGATAGGAAATAGTGGGAGTGTGTACTGTACTTGCACTCCAGGACCTAGATGATTGAATTCCCTCTCCTCTCCTCCTCCAGTGTAGTCACCACGGTAACAGCACGAAACGGGTGGATGGATTGCTCTTGCTCTTTCTGTAGAATGGTGACTTCCCGGTGGCCCTGACATTCTACATCAGAGCACACCTGAGAGACCTACTGCAGCGAGAGGCTCCATTTCAAAAGGCCTGACCACCAGGCTTCACACACATGCACCAACGCACACAATAACCTGCATACCTTCAAACACTGACACTCCTGGCATTGAGACGACAGTTTCACACTATACAACCGGTGTGGCTCCTGACTGGCCTTCCATTCCAGTTCGTCCCGGAATGAAGGTCACACACCCACGCACGTATATGTAGGAAAGTACACACACACACACACACACACACACACACACACACACACACACACACACACACACACACACACACACACACACACACACACACACACACACACACACACACACACACACACATACAAGTAGCCCTGGGTGTAAAGTTCAGTCGAGAATTATACATCACACTATGTCCCCATGGCAACACCAGGGGTCAGAGAACAGAGGGCCGGAGAGGAGGAGGAAGAGAAGAGGGGGATGAAGAAGAATACAGGCAGAGAGGAGACTGGAATCGACTCCATATCCCCCCTGGGACAAACAACCCAAGCCTTCTTTTGAAGTTCACTCTGAAGTCAAATGACTTTCAGGTCTCTCTGTGTAGCCTCCTCCTCATCTTCCTCGTCTTCCTCCTCCTCACTCCCCACCTCTTCGGCTGCTGTGTCTAAAGCTAAGATAAATCCACGGGGAGAAAAAAACAAGATATACCAAAAAAAGTATTATTTGTTAAAATAAAAACCAGCATTTATTATTACAAAAAACACTGAAAAACAATCTTGCAGATGCTGCATTACACAACTTGTTTCCGTCATGAAATTTGTAGCCAGAATAGAAAACAGGGTAAATTAAATAATGTGTCACTCCTCGCCTGCATCATCCCAGTCTAATATATGATGATGAATGTATGATTGCGTGATATGTAACAATACCCCCTGCTCACATCTCAAATATATTTACATATAACAAAACTAGGTATAAAATGGCTTTAAAATATGCTATAATGCTTTGGAAGTAATTTAGCATACTTGCACAGGATTCTGCTGGCAATAACGGATTGTGTGCGCTTGGCAGATCATTTTTGTCTGGACTGATAGATTCTGGGAAATGTGTGACGTGTGTGTGCGTGCTGGTGTGTGTGTGTCAACATGGCATGGCATGCATACTGTTACTGCTTCTTCGTGATCTGGGATGAGGACATTAACATTTTTATTCCTTTGCTTATCAAACACACACACATAAACAAGCAAAACTAGTATTTAAGATCAGAATTTGTTTTATTTCCTCTGCTAAGAAAATCTAATTAGAGACAGTTGGCTCACATGTCTAATTAATTCATCCATCCAGACATGGGCTTTCTACTTCCTGTGATTCTCCCCACTTCTCCTCTCATATACAGTAGTAATACCTAAAGGTCTATAACAGCCTGTCTCTCTGTATGTCTATAACAGCCTGTCTCTCTGTATGTCTATAACAGCCTGTCTCTCTGTATGTCTATCACAGCCTGTCTCTCTGTATGTCTATAACAGCATGTCTCTCTGTCTGTCTATCACAGCCTGTCTCTCTGTAGGTCTATCACAGCATGTCTCTCTGTCTGTCTATCACAGCCTGTCTCTCTGTATGTCTATCACAGCATGTCTCTCTGTATGTCTATCATAGCCTGTCTCTCTATATGTCTATCAAAGCATGTCTCTCTGTATGTCTATCATAGCATGTCTCTCTGTATGTCTATCACAGCATGTCTCTTTGTATGTCTATCACAGCATGTCTCTCTGTATGTCTATCACAACATGTCTCTCTGTATGTCTATCACAGCATCTCTCTGTATGTCTAGAACAGCCTGTCTCTCTATATGTCTATCACAGCATGTCTCTCTGTATGTCTATCACAGCATGTCTCTCTGTATGTCTATCACAGCATGTCTCTCTGTATGTCTATCAAAGCATGTCTCTCGGTATGTCTATCACAACATGTCTCTCTGTATGTCTATCATAGCCTGCATCTCCGCCTGTCTACCACAGCATGTCTCTCTGTATGTCTATCACAGCCTGTCTATTTGTATGTCTATCACAGCCTGTCTCTCTGTATGTCTATCACATCCTGTCTCTCTGTATGTCTATCACAGCCTGTCTCTCTGTAGGTCTATCACAGCCTGCCTCTCTGTATGTCTATCACAGCCTGTCTCTCTGTATGTCTATCATAGCCTGTCTCTCTATATGTCTATCAAAGCATGTCTCTCTGTATGTCTATCATAGCATGCCTCTCTGTATGTCTATCACAACATGTCTCTCTGTATGTCTATCACAGCATCTCTCTGTATGTCTAGAACAGCCTGTCTCTCTATATGTCTATCACAGCATGTCTCTCTGTATGTCTATCACAGCATGTCTCTCTGTTTGTCTATCACAGCATGTCTCTCTGTATGTCTATCACAGCATGTCTCTCTGTTTGTCTATCACAACATGTCTCTCTGTATGTCTATAACAGCCTGTCTCTCTGTATGTCTATCAAAGCATGTCTCTCTGTATGTCTATCACAACATGTCTCCCTGTATGTCTATAACAGCCTGTCTCTTTGTATGTCTATCACAGCATGTCTCTCTGTATGTCTATCACAGCATGTCTCTCTGTATGTCTATCAAAGCATGTCTCTCTGTATGTCTATCACAACATGTCTCTCTGTATGTCTATCACAACATGTCTCTGTCTGTCTATCACAGCCTGTCTATCACAGCATGTCTCTCTGTATGTCTATCACAGCATGTCTCTCTGTTTGTCTATCACAACATGTCTCTCTGTATGTCTATAACAGCCTGTCTCTCTGTATGTCTATCAAAGCATGTCTCTCTGTATGTCTATCACAACATGTCTCCTGTATGTCTATAACAGCCTGTCTCTTTGTATGTCTATCACAGCATGTCTCTCTGTATGTCTATCACAGCATGTCTCTCTGTATGTCTATCAAAGCCTGTCTCTCTGTATGTCTATCACAGCCTGTCTCTCTGTATGTCTATCACAGCATGTCTCTCTGTATGTCTATCATAGCCTGCATCTCCGTCTGTCTATGTCTATCACAGCCTGTCTCTCTGTATGTCTATCACATCCTGTCTCTCTGTATGTCTATCACAGCCTGTCTCTCTGTAGGTCTATCACAGCCTGCCTCTCTGTATGTCTATCACAGCTTGTCTCTCTGTATGTCTATCATAGCCTGTCTCTCTGTATATCTATCACAGCCTGTCTCTCTGTATGTCTATCACAGCATCTCTCTGTATGTCTAGAACAGCCTGTCTCTCTATATGTCTATCACAGCATGTCTCTCTGTATGTCTAGAACAGCCTGTCTCTCTATATGTCTATCACAGCATGTCTCTCTGTATGTCTATCATAGCCTGCATCTCCGTCTGTCTACCACAGCATGTCTCTCTGTATGTCTATCACAGCCTGTCTATTTGTATGTCTATCACAGCCTGTGTCTCTGTATGTCTATCACATCCTGTCTCTCTGTATGTCTATCACAGCCTGTCTATTTGTATGTCTATCACAGCCTGTCTCTCTGTATGTCTATCACATCCTGTCTCTCTGTATGTCTATCACAGCCTGTCTCTCTGTAGGTCTATCACAGCCTGCCTCTCTGTATGTCTATCACAGCTTGTCTCTCTGTATGTCTATCATAGCCTGTCTCTCTGTATATCTATCACAGCCTGTCTCTCTGTATGTCTATCACAGCCTGTCTCTCTGTATGTCTATCATAGCCTGTCTCTCTGTATGTCTATCACAGCCTGTCTCTCTGTATGCCTATCACAGCCTGTCTCTCTGTATGTCTATCACAGCCTGTCTCTCTGTCTGTCTATCACAGCCTGTCTCTCTGTATGTCTATCACAGCCTGTCTCTCTGTAGGTCTATCACAGCCTGTCTCTCTGTATGTCTATCACAGCATGTCTATCTGTATGTCTATCACAGCATGTCTCTCTGTATGTCTATCACAGCCTGCATCTCTCGTCTGTCTATCACAGCCTGTCTCTCTGTCTGTCTATCACAGCCTGTCTCTCTGTATGTCTATCACAGCCTGTCTCTTTGTATGTCTATCACAGCCTGTCTCTTTGTATGTCTATCACAGCCTGTCTCTTTGTATGTCTATCACAGCCTGTCTCTCTGTATGTCTATCACAGCCTGTCTCTCTGTATGTCTATCATAGCCTGTCTCTCTGTATGTCTATCACAGCCTGTCTCTCTGTATGTCTATCACAGCATGTCTCTCTGTATGTCTATCACAGCCTGTCTCTCTGTATGTCTATCACAGCCTGTCTCTCTGTATGTCTATCACAGCCTGTCTCTCTGTATGTCTATCACAGCCTGTCTCTCTGTATGTCTATCACAGCCTGTCTATCTGTATGTCTATCATAGCATGTCTCTCTGTATGTCTATCACAGCCTGCATCTCCGTCTGTCTATCACAGCCTGTCTCTCTGTCTGTCTATCACAGCCTGTCTCTCTGTATGTCTATCACAGCCTGTCTCTTTGTATGTCTATCACAGCCTGTCTCTTTGTATGTCTATCACAGCCTGTCTCTCTGTATGTCTATCACAGCCTGTCTCTCTGTATGTCTATCACAGCCTGTCTCTCTGTATGTCTATCACAGCCTGTCTCTCTGTATGTCTATCACAGCTATCACAGCCTGTCTCTCTGTATGTCTCTCTGTATGTCTATCACAGCCTGTCTCTCTGTATGTCTATCACAGCCTGTCTCTCTGTATGTCTATCACAGCCTGTCTCTCTGTATGTCTATCACAGCCTGTCTCTCTGTATGTCTATCACAGCCTGTCTCTCTGTATGTCTATCACAGCCTGCTCTCCGTCTGTCTATCACAGCCTGTCTCTCTGTATGTCTATCACAGCCTGTCTATCTGTATGTCTATCACAGCCTGTCTCTCTGTATCTCTGTATGTCCATAGCATGTCTCTCTGTATGTCTATCACATCCTGTCTCTCTGTATGTCTATCACAGCCTGTCTCTCTGTAGGTCTATCACAGCCTGTCTCTCTGTATGTCTATCACAGCGTCTCTCTGTATGTCTAGAACAGCCTGTCTCTCTATATGTCTATCACAGCATGTCTCTCTGTATGTCTATCATAGCCTGCATCTCCGTCTGTCTACCACAGCATGTCTCTCTGTATGTCTATCACAGCCTGTCTCTCTGTATGTCTATAACAGCATGTCTCTCTGTCTGTCTATCACAGCCTGTCTCTCTGTAGGTCTATCACAGCCTGTCTCTTTGTATGTCTATCACAGCCTGTCTCTCTGTATGTCTATCACATCCTGTCTCTCTGTATGTCTATCACAGCCTGTCTCTCTGTATGTCTATCACAGCCTGTCTCTCTGTATGTCTATCACAGCCTGTCTCTCTGTATGTCTATCATAGCCTGTCTGTCTCTCTGTATATCTATCACAGCCTGTCTCTCTGTATGTCTATCACAGCCTGTCTCTCTGTATGTCTATCATAGCCTGTCTCTCTGTATGTCTATCACAGCCTGTCTCTCTGTATGTCTATCACAGCCTGTCTCTCTGTATGTCTATCACAGCCTGTCTCTCTGTATGTCTATCACAGCCTGTCTCTCTGTATGTCTATCACAGCCTGTCTCTCTGTATGTCTATCACAGCCTGTCTCTCTGTATGTCTATCACAGCCTGTCTATCTGTATGTCTATCACAGCATGTCTCTCTGTATGTCTATCACAGCCTGTCTCTCTGTATGTCTATCACAGCCTGTCTCTCTGTCTGTCTATCACAGCCTGTCTCTCTGTCTGTCTATCACAGCCTGTCTCTTTGTATGTCTATCACAGCATCTCTCTGTATGTCTATCACAGCCTGTCTCTCTGTATGTCTATCACAGCATCTCTCTGTATGTCTATCACAGCCTGTCTCTCTGTATGTCTATCACAGCCTGTCTATCATAGCCTGTCTCTCTGTATGTCTATCAAAGCATGTCTCTCTGTATGTCTATCACAACATGTCTCTCTGTATGTCTATAACAGCCTGTCTCTTTGTATGTCTATCACAGCATGTCTCTCTGTATGTCTATCACAGCATGTCTCTCTGTATGTCTATCAAAGCATGTCTCTCGGTATGTCTATCACAGCCTGTCTCTCTGTATGTCTATCATAGCATGTCTCTCTGTATGTCTATCACAGCCTGCATCTCTCTGTCTGTCTATCACAGCCTGTCTCTCTATCACAGCCTCTGTCTATCACAGCCTGTCTCTCTGTATGTCTATCACAGCCTGTCTCTTTGTATGTCTATCACAGCCTGTCTCTTTGTATGTCTATCACAGCCTGTCTCTCTGTATGTCTATCACAGCCTGTCTCTCTGTATGTCTATCACAGCCTGCCTGTCTCTGTCTCTCTGTATGTCTGTCTGTCTATCACAGCCTGTCTCTCTGTATGTCTATCACAGCATGTCTCTCTGTATGTCTATCACAGCCTGTCTCTCTGTATGTCTATCACAGCCTGTCTCTCTGTATGTCTATCACAGCCTGTCTCTCTGTATGTCTATCACAGCATGTCTCTCTGTATGTCTATCATAGCCTGCATCTCCGTCTGTCTACCACAGCCTGTCTCTCTGTATGTCTATCACAGCCTGTCTATCTGTATGTCTATCACAGCCTGTCTCTCTGTATGTCTATCATAGCATGTCTCTCTGTATGTCTATCACAGCCTGTCTCTCTGTATGTCTATCATAGCCTGTCTCTCTGTATGTCTATCACAGCCTGTCTCTCTGTATGTCTATCACAGCCTGTCTCTCTTTATGTCTATCACAGCCTGTCTCTCTGTATGTCTATCACAGCCTGTCTCTCTGTCTGTCTATCACAGCCTGTCTCTCTGTCTGTCTATCACAGCCTGTCTCTCTATCACAGTGTCTGTCTATCACAGCCTGTCTCTTTGTATGTCTATCACAGCCTGTCTCTTTGTATGTCTATCATAGCCTGTCTCTCTGTATGTCTATCACAGCCTGTCTCTCTGTATGTATATCACAGCCTGTCTCTCTTTATGTCTATCACAGCCTGTCTCTCTGTATGTCTATCACAGCCTGCATCTTCGTCTGTCTATCACAGCCTGTCTCTCTGTCTGTCTATCACAGCCTGTCTCTCTGTATGTCTATCACAGCCTGCCTCTCTGTATGTCTATCTATCACAGCCTGTCTCTCTGTATGTCTATCACAGCCTGTCTCTCTGTATGTCTATCACAGCCTGTCTCTCTGTATGTCTATCACAGCCTGTCTCTCTGTATGTCTATCATCTCTCTGTATGTCTATCACAGCCTGTCTCTCTGTATGTCTATCACAGCCTGTCTCTCTGTATGTCTATCACAGCCTGTCTCTCTGTATGTCTATCACAGCCTGTCTCTCTGTATGTCTATCACAGCCTGTCTCTCTGTATGTCTATCACAGCATGTCTCTCTCTGTATGTCTATCATCACAGCCTGTCTCTCTGTCTGTCTATCACTCTGTATGTCTATCACAGCCTGTCTGTCTCTCTGTATGTCTATCAAAGCATGTCTCTCTGTATGTCTATCACAACATGTCTCTCTGTATGTCTATAACAGCCTGTCTCTCTGTGTATGTCTATCACAGCCTGTCTCTCTGTATGTCTATCAAAGCATGTCTCTCTGTATGTCTATCACATGTCTATGTCTCTCTGTATGTCTATCATAGCCTGCATCTCCGTCTGTCTACCACAGCATGTCTCTCTGTATGTCTATCACAGCCTGTCTATTTGTATGTCTATCACAGCCTGTCTCTCTGTATGTCTATCACATCCTGTCTCTCTGTATGTCTATCACAGCCTGTCTCTCTGTAGGTCTATCACAGCCTGCCTCTCTGTATGTCTATCACAGCCTGTCTCTCTGTATGTCTATCATAGCCTGTCTCTCTATATGTCTATCACAGCATGTCTCTCTGTATGTCTATCATCTCTCTGTAGTCTATGCCTCTCTGTATGTCTATCACAGCATGTCTCTCTGTATGTCTATCACAGCATCTCTCTGTATGTCTATCACAACATGTCTCTCTGTATGTCTATCACAGCATCTCTCTGTATGTCTATCACAGCCTGTCTCTCTGTATGTCTATCACAGCATGTCTCTCTGTATGTCTATCACAGCATGTCTCTCTGTTTGTCTATCATCACACATGTCTCTCTGTATGTCTATCAAAGCATGTCTCTCTGTATGTCTATCACAACATGTCTCCCTGTATGTCTATAACAGCCTGTCTCTTTGTATGTCTATCACAGCATGTCTCTCTGTATGTCTATCACAGCATGTCTCTCTGTATGTCTATCAAAGCATGTCTCTCTGTATGTCTATCACAACATGTCTCTCTGTATGTCTATCATAGCCTGCATCTCCGTCTGTCTACCACAGCATGTCTCTCTGTATGTCTATCACAGCCTGTCTATTTGTATGTCTATCACAGCCTGTCTCTCTGTATGTCTATCACATCCTGTCTCTCTGTATGTCTATCACAGCCTGTCTCTCTGTAGGTCTATCACAGCCTGCCTCTCTGTATGTCTATCACAGCTTGTCTCTCTGTATGTCTATCATAGCCTGTCTCTCTGTATATCTATCACAGCCTGTCTCTCTGTATGTCTATCACAGCATCTCTCTGTATGTCTAGAACAGCCTGTCTCTCTATATGTCTATCACAGCATGTCTCTCTGTATGTCTAGAACAGCCTGTCTCTCTGTATGTCTATCACAGCATGTCTCTCTGTATGTCTATCATAGCCTGCATCTCCGTCTGTCTACCACAGCATGTCTCTCTGTATGTCTATCACAGCCTGTCTATTTGTATGTCTATCACAGCCTGTGTCTCTGTATGTCTATCACATCCTGTCTCTCTGTATGTCTATCACAGCCTGTCTATTTGTATGTCTATCACAGCCTGTCTCTCTGTATGTCTATCACATCCTGTCTCTCTGTATGTCTATCACAGCCTGTCTCTCTGTATGTCTATCACAGCCTGCCTCTCTGTCTCTCTGTATCACAGCCTGTCTATGTCTATCAGCTTGTCTCTCTGTATGTCTATCATAGCCTGTCTCTCTGTATATCTATCACAGCCTGTCTCTCTGTATGTCTATCACAGCCTGTCTCTCTGTATGTCTATCTATCATGTAGCCTCACAGCTCTCTGTATGTCTATCACAGCCTGTCTCTCTGTATGTCTATCACAGCCTGTCTCTCTGTATGTCTATCACAGCCTGTCTCTCTGTATGTCTATCACAGCCTGTCTCTCTGTATGTCTATCACAGCCTGTCTCTCTGTATGTCTATCACAGCCTGTCTCTCTGTATGTCTATCACAGCCTGTCTCTCTGTATGTCTATCACAGCCTGTCTCTCTGTATGTCTATCACAGCCTGCATCTCCGTCTGTCTATCACAGCCTGTCTCTCTGTCTGTCTATCACAGCCTGTCTCTCTGTATGTCTATCACAGCCTGTCTCTTTGTATGTCTATCACAGCCTGTCTCTTTGTATGTCTATCATAGCCTGTCTCTCTGTATGTCTATCACAGCCTGTCTCTCTGTATGTCTATCACAGCCTGTCTCTCTGTATGTCTATCACAGCCTGTCTCTCTGTATGTCTATCACAGCCTGTCTCTCTGTATGTCTATCACAGCCTGTCTCTCTGTATGTCTATCACAGCCTGTCTCTCTGTATGTCTATCACAGCCTGTCTCTCTGTATGTCTATCACAGCCTGTCTCTCTGTATGTCTATCACAGCCTGTCTCTCTGTATGTCTATCACAGCCTGTCTCTGTATGTCTATCATAGCATGTCTCTCTGTATGTCTATCACAGCCTGTCTATCTCCGTCTGTCTCATCTCTCTGTATGTCTATCACAGCCTGTCTCTCTGTCTGTCTATCACAGCCTGTCTCTCTGTATGTCTATCACAGCCTGTCTCTCTGTATGTCTATCACAGCCTGTCTCTTTGTATGTCTATCACAGCCTGTCTCTCTGTATGTCTATCTGTCTCTCTGTATGTCTATCACAGCCTGTCTCTCTGTATGTCTATCATAGCCTGTCTCTCTGTATGTCTATCACAGCCTGTCTCTCTGTATGTCTATCACAGCCTGTCTCTCTGTATGTCTATCACAGCCTGTCTCTCTGTATGTCTATCACAGCCTGTCTCTCTGTATGTCTATCACAGCCTGTCTCTCTGTATGTCTATCACAGCCTGTCTCTCTGTATGTCTATCACAGCTATCTCTGTATGTCTATCAGCCTGTCATCTCTCTCTGTCTGTCTATCACAGCCTGTCTCTCTGTATGTCTATCACAGCCTGTCTCTCTGTATGTCTATCACAGCCTGTCTCTCTGTATGTCTATCACAGCCTGTCTCTCTGTATGTCTATCACAGCCTGTCTCTCTGTCTATGTCTATCACAGCCTGTCTCTCTGTATGTCTATCACAGCCTGTCTCTCTGTCTATGTCTATCACAGCCTGTCTCTCTGTATGTCTATCACAGCCTGTCTCTCTTATGTCTATCACAGCCTGTCTCTCTGTATGTCTATCACAGCCTGTCTCTCTGTATGTCTATCACAGCCTGTCTCTCTGTATGTCTATCTCTCTCTGTCTGTCTATCACAGCCTGTCTCTCTGTCTGTCTATCACAGCCTGTCTCTCTGTATGTGTCTCTGTATCTATCAGCCTGTCTCTCTGTATGTCTCTCTTTATGTCTATCACAGCCTGTCTCTCTGTATGTCTATCACAGCCTGTCTCTCTGTATGTCTATCATAGCCTGTCTCTCTGTATGTCTATCACAGCCTGTCTCTCTGTATGTCTATCATAGCCTGTCTCTTTGTATGTCTATCACAGCATCTCTCTGTATGTCTATCACAGCCTGTCTCTCTGTATGCTATCACAGCATCTCTCTGTATGTCTATCACAGCCTGTCTCTCTGTATGTCTATCACAGCCTGTCTATCATAGCCTGTCTCTCTGTATGTCTATCACAGCCTGTCTCTCTGTATGTCTATCACAGCCCATTTCACCACACTAAGTGATCCCTAATGAGATAGGCAGCAAACAGCACACATCCCAGTCAGGTATTTCCCTGTATACAGTTGAAGTGGGAAGTTTACATACACTCAGACTGGAGTCATTAAAACTCGTTTTTCAACCACAAACACATTTCTTGTTAACACAGCAGTTTTGGCAAGTCGGTTAGGACATCTACTTCGTGCATGACACAAGTCATTTTTCCAACAATTGTTGACAGACAGATTATTTCACTTCAATACATTCACTGTATCACAATTCCAGTGGGTCAGAAGTTTACATACACTAAGTTGACTGTGCCTTTAATCAGCTTGGAAAATTGCAGAAAATGATGTCATGGCTTTAGAAGCTTCTGATAGACTATTTGACATCATTTGAGTCAATTAGAGGTGTACCTGTGGATGTATTTCAAGGCCTACCTTCAAACTCAGTGCCTCTTTGCTTGACATCATGGGAAAATCAAAAGAAATCAGCCAAGACCTCAAAAAAAAAATGTAGACCTCCACAAGTCTGGTTCATCCTTGGGAGCAATTTCTTAACGCCTGAAGGTACCACGTTCATCTGTACAAACAATAGTATGCAAGTATAAACATCATGGGGCCACGCAGCCGTCATACCGCTCAGGAAGGAGACTCGTTCTGTCTCCTAGAGATGAACGTTCCTTGGTGTGAAAAGTGCAAATCAATCCCAGAACAACAGTAGCGGACCTTGTGAAGATGCTGCGGGAAACAGGTACAAAAGTATCCATATCCACAGTAAAACGAGTCCTATATCGACATAACCTGAAAGGCCGCTCAGCAAGGAAGAAGCCACTGCTCCAAAACCGCCATAAAAAAGACAGACTAAGGTCTGCAACTGCACATGGGGACAAAGATCGTACTTTTTGGAGAAATGTCCTCTGGTCCAATGAAACAAAAATAGAACTGTTTGGCCATAATGACCATCGTTATGTTCAGAGGAAAAAGGGGGAGGCTTGCAAGCCAAAAAACACCATCCCAACCGTGAAGCACAGGGGTGGCAGCATCATGTTGTGGGGTGCTTTTCTGCAGGAGGGACTGGTGCACATCACAAAATAGATGGCATCATGAGGTAGGAAAATGATGTGGATATATTGAAGCAACATCTCAAGACATCAGTCAAGTTAAAGCTTGATTGCAATCTTCCAAATGGACAATGACCCCAAGCATACTTCCAAATTTGTGGAAAACTGGCTTAAGGACAACAAAATCAAGGTATTGGTTTTTATTTATTTACTTTTCTGCTCTTTTGCACACCAATATCTCTACCTGCACATGACCATCTGATCATTTATCACTCCAGTGTTAATGTGCTAAAATTGTAATTATTCGCCGACCTCCTCATGCCTTTTGCACACAATGTATATAGACTCTTTTTTCTTTTTTTTCTACTGTGTTATTGACTTGTTTATTGTTTACTCCATGTGTAACTCTGTGTTGTTGTCTGTTCATGCTATGCTTTTTTGCTATGCTTTATCTTGGCCAGGTCACAGTTGTATAGGAGAGCTTGTTCTCAACTAGCCTACCTGGTTAAATAAAGGTGAAATAAAAAAAATCTAAAATAAATAAATTGGAGTGGCCATCACAAAGCACTGACCTCAATCATATAGAACATTTGTGGGCAAACTGAAAAAGCATGTGCGAGCAAGGAGGCCTACAAACCTGACTCAGTTACACCAGCTCTGTCAGGAGGAATGGGCCAAAATTCACCCAAATTATTGTGGGAAGCTTGTGAAAGGCTACCCGAAACGTTTGACCCAAGTTAAACAATTTAAAGGCAATGCTGCCAAATACTAATTGAGTGTATGTAAACTTCTGACCCACTGGGGATGTGATGAAAGAATAAAACGCTGAAATAAATCACTCTCTATTCTCTCTCTTCACATTGTTAAAATAAAGTGATGATCCTAACTGACCTAAGACAGGGAATTTTTACTAGGATTAAATGCCAGGAATTGTGAATAACTGAGTTTAAATATATTTGGCTTAGGTGTATGTAAACTTCTGACTTCAACTGTACAGTCATGGCCAAAAGTTTTGAGAATGACACAAATATTAATTTTCACAAAGTTTGCTGCTTCAGTGTCATTAGATATTTTTGTCAGATGTTACTATGGAATACTGAAGTATAATTACAAGCATTTCATAAGTGTCAAAGACTTTAATTGACAATTACATGAAGTTGATGTAAAGAGTCAATATTTGCAGTGTTGACCCTTCTTTTTCAAGACTTCTACAATCAGCCCTGGCATGCTGTCAATTAACCTCTGGGCCACATCCTGATTGATGGCAGCCCATTCTTGCATAATCAATGCTTGGAGTTTGTCAGAATTTGTAGGTTTTTGTTCGTCTACCCGCCTCTTGAGGATTGACCACAAATTCTAAATGGGATTAAGGTGTGGGGAGTTTCCTGGCTATGGACCCAAAATATCAATGTTTTGTTCCCCGAGCCACTTAGTTATCACTTTTGCCTTATGGCAAGGTGCTCCATCATGCTGGAAAAGGCATTGTTCGTCACCAAACTGTTCCTAGATGGTTGGGAGAAGTTGCTCTTGGAGGATGTGTTGGTACCATTCTTTATTCATGGCTGTGTTCTTAGGCAAAATTTTGAGGGAGCCCACTCCCTTGGCTGAGAAGCAACCCGAATGGTCTCAGGATGCTTTACTCTTGGTATGACACAGGGCTGAAGGTAGTGCTTACCTTGTCTTCTCTTTTTTCCGGATACCCCAAACAATCGGAAAGGGGATTCATCAGAGGAAATGACTTTACTTTTTTTTTTTCCTTTTGCAGAATATCAGTCTGTCCCTGATGTTTTTCCTGGTGAGAAGTGGCTTTTTTGCTGCCCTTCTTGACACCAGGTCATCCTCCAAAAGTCTTCGCCTCACTGTGCGTGCAGATGCACTCACACCTGCCTGCTGCCATTCCTGAGCAAGCTCTGTACTGGTGGTGCCCCGATCCCGCAGCTGAATCAACTTTACGAGACGATCCTGGCGCTTGCTGGACTTTCTTGGGTGCCCTGAAGCCTTCTTCACAACAATTGAACCACTCTCCTTGAAGTTCTTGATAATACAATAAATGGTTGATTTAGGTGCAATCTTACTGGCAGCAATATCCTTGCCTGTGAAGCCCTTTTTGTGCAAAGCAATGATGACGGCACGTGTTGCCTTCCAGGTAACCATGGTTGACAGAGGAAGAACAATGGTTCCAATGCACCACCCTCCTTTTGAAGCTTCCAGTCTGTTATTCGAACTCAATCAGCATGACAGAGTGACCTCCAGCCTTGTCCTCGTCAACACTCACACCTGTGTTAATGAGAGAATCACTGACTTGATGTCAGCTGGTCCTTTTGTGGCAGGGCTGAAATGCAGTAGAAATGTTTCGGGGGGATTCAGTTCATTTGCATGGCAAAGAGGGACTTTGCAATTAATTGCAATTCATCTGATCACTCTTCATAACATTCTGGAGTATATGCAAATTGCCATCATACAAACTGAGGCAGCAGACTGTGAAAATTAATATTTGTTATTCTCAAAACTTTTGGCCATGACTGCATACATGCATGCACAGACAGACAGACAGACAGACAGACAGACAGACAGACAGACAGACAGACAGACAGACAGACAGACAGACAGACAGACAGACAGACAGACAGACAGACAGACAGACAGGAATCCTCCATGAGGATACCTCTGACGTTCCAACCAGATTCCTTCATCTCCATTGTCACATTGCTGCACTCTCCACAGATCATTATCCTAACCAGCTGTCTTCAAACTATATCACTAACACACACACACACACACACACACACACACACACACACACACACACACACACACACACACACACACACACACACACACACACACACACACACACACACACACACACACACTACCTGACAAGGGAGGGAGGGAGATTATACAGTGTCTTGAAAGCTAACATTTTTGTGGATATAGTATAGAACAAGTGACATCATCACTGCAATGTACTGTATCTATTGGTTGATTGTTAAACCAATGGCTGGATAGGTATTTGAATAGGTATTTGCAAGATGATTGTAATTTGCAGCATTGTTTTCAGGGTACCTAGGGGACATTTGTTTGTTCTGTTTCACTACAAGCTCAGCATAGAACATGTTGATAGTCTTATAATACCTCCCACAGTAGCCTGCGTCTGTTTCAAGGTGAGGCCTCCATACAGCATAATAAAGTGTGATTGTGGAGGAAATGGTCTTTGTGAGGCTCCTACACACAGCAGGGCAGAGAACAAAGACAATCAGAGAGACAGGAGAGCTCGACTTTCCATTTCTGCTGCCATACAATGGATACAATTAGCAGAGATGGAGTTGGCTGCGGGCCCATTGACTGGAGCAGGATTAGAGAGGAGAGACACCGCTCTGAGGAGAGAGAAAGGAGGACTCTCATAGTACACACACTGAGATATCCACATCTGAATGACTGGGAATGATCCACGCCACACGAGAGACACCCCGTTGAGAGATTGTAGACACACACACACTTATGTACGGGAGCATACACATACAGATGAACACACACACACACATTTGCAATTCAGTCACACACAAAGAAACAATGTCTTAGTTACGACTCTCTTCTTCGATTATAGTCAAGCATGAAAACGCAAATGTCTATTGCAGGCTATAAACCAATACACACACTAAACAGTAACACACACTTGCACGTGCAGAGAATTACGTGTCCTGGAAGTACAGTGTGTGTGTGTGTGTGTGTGTGTGTGTGTGTGTGTGTGTGTGTGTGTGTGTGTGTGTGTGTGTGTGTGTGTGTGTGTGTGTGTGTGTGTGTGTGTGTGTGTGTGTGTGCGTGCGTGCGAGAGAGGCAAAAATATAGCCATATGCTCCAAGACTCCATCACCATTATGACAACAGCAGCTGTCATATACCAGATCCTGTCTCTCTCATTCGCACTGTGTGTGTGTGTGTGTGTAGATAGGTGATTACGGTCACCTTGGCACCAACGTAAAAACATACACACAAACACACACTACTTCAGTTTGTTCTATCCTTCAGCCTAACCATCTAAGGTTTTCATAACCCTCACTTGTTTGCCTTTGTTTGTGCTACTCATTAGGACAGAGAAACACACAAAGAGCTGAGGATGATTCTGGATCAGGTCCAGAAACAAATCAACCAGCAGGGACACAGAACCCATGCCACTGAGGCTGACAGGAAGTCAGCCTTTTCCTCCCCTCTCTCCCCTCTCCTTGATGCTCTCCAAGCCCCTCATTCCTCCCCTTTATCCCCATTTCCCACTACCTTCTCCCCCCCTTCTATCCCCCTTCCTATTCCCCAGTACCCTTGTCCTCTCCTTTCAGAACACATATGTCACTGAGATCCCCTAGGCTAGGGTTTGTGTCTATGTGTGTGTGAATCCACAGCAGTATTTCCATGGGATTTCCATTCTTTCGCATTTAGCATGTTGTCCATTATTTTCTCATTGCCTTCCAGTAATATGTCTACTCTATAATGAGGGGTTTACATTATTGATGAAGGTGTCTCCCCTGCTTGGGTGGCTAGAGGGATGGATGGAGGGGTGAATGGAGGGATTTGGAGATAGAGGGATGGATGGAAGGGTGAATGGAGGGATTTGGAGATAGAGGGATGATTTCTGATGTCTGGTCTGTGGTGCCAGTCTGAGCCGATCCCCTCTGGAAACCAGTCAAACCGCGTGGGTAGTATTTACAGAGCTGGGCACCATGAAAGGAGACTGGCCATATGGTGCTACCGCTTCAGGAGAGGTCTAACACACACACACACATGAGAGACAGGGAGAGAGCGAGAGAGCAAGCAAAACAGAGAGAGAGGGAGAGAGAGAGAGAAAGAAAGAAAGAGACAAAGAGAGAGTGTGAGAGAGAGAAGAGAGCGAGAAGAGAGAGAGCACGAGAGGGACAGAGACATAAAGAGACAGAGACAGAGAGAAGCACAGAAATACAAAAGAGTGCTAGTCAGACAAAGCAAAGCCACCTACCGAAGTCGGCCAGTTTGAGTTCTCCAGTGTCAGAGATGAGCAGGTTCTGAGGCTTGAGGTCGCGGTGCAGGATATACCTCTGGTGGATGTAGGACAGACCTCTCAGCAACTGGTACAGGAACAACTGATAGACAGAGAGGAGATCCACCGATAATCATTCATCATTAGATGTAATATCTATGAATGATTCAATCATTCAATTCATGAGTTCATTAGAGAAATGAGAAATTTAATTAGAGTAGGCTAATCATGAATCATTCAAACAATGTCGATCATGTGTCTATAATGGATTTCCAAGTCATCCACTATGCTGTCTCAATAGCAATATTTCCTTGTAACGTTTTTATTTTGTATCCTGCTATTTGTCCATCTAGTATCTACATCTCTCTTCTTCTCCATCTCTCTGGCTGATTCATAGCATTGTTTGGACTCATACGCAACAGAGAAAGGCGTTCCTGCCCATAGACGAGTCATAACAGCTATCCATCAGTAGGAGGTGCTAATGTCTTCATTCAGCCTCAACACAACACCAGCCCTGGTATATTAACTTCCACAACTCATTTACACCACATCATTAACTCTATAACGCTTGCACGCACACACTCGCACACACCCTCACTCCGCTCCCCAACGTCAATACTAGCCAATCAACCCAGAACTCCCCTCCCATCTTTTCCTCAGCTTGGACTATTGACCAGTGATCAAATAGATGCCCTCACAATGACCATCTGATCTCACACATCGATAACAAATAGTGACTGGTTCATTCGAAGGCTTGAGAGGAGATCAATAAATAAACAATATAAATTAAATACATTTAAAAAAACGTCTGTTCTATTTATGAATATGTCATAAAAATATCATATTCTGACTTCAACCACCCACAAAGTGGTTTTCAGTTACATTCATATTCTAACAATGGGAAATAGGCGAGAAAATAAGAATCTACACAAAATAAACTGTCAATAAATGTCCTCATATTTACAATTTTTTCTCTGACACAGCACCTGAAAACAACATCAATGTCTATGGCTCTTTCAGATCCTGTGGTTTTTGTTCACTTTGCATCAATCAACCAATAATGAATTCTGAATCTGTGCAATTGCTGATCCTCCATTCCAACATTCCAATCTTTCATTGCAATTTCTCTCCTCCCAGCAGCACTAGCAGGGTCTCGGCCAATTAGGCAGAGCGAAATCCGTGGAGTCCAATCAGGGATCAGTCCTGTCTGGCATCTGGAGTCACCAGGTCAACAGTTTAGCATTCCTCAACTCGGCAGGCGGGCGATATGCGAAACAATGCACAACGTTGGAAATTAGCATGAGAAATGTGTGTTTACTCATGTATATCAAAACACACTCGTCAAAAGGCCCTGCCTCATTAAGTGGTCTAGGCAATCAAAAGGTTACTCATTTATTCACTCCCCTCTCTCTGCAAACGAAACATCAAAACGCTGCTTAAAAATAACTCTTATTGTCAACGACAGGAAAACTGAGAATTCTGTCAAATTAGCATATTATATGGTAGAAAGTAAAGTACAAGGGCAAAGATAGGCTTGGCAACAATAACAGCTTACTGACAAACAGAATTTGATTAAATGTCTGCAATTTCACGTGAACTTCAAATGATGTTTGATTGGAGTTTAGCTGAGAGCTGGGCTGAGATGAGTGCTTTTGCATGCTTTTCAAATTCATAGCATATGTCTTTACATGTATGTAAAAGGTTGAAATCTCTATTCCATGTGTAGCCCTAGACTGTAGTCACACTCACTAGCCCAACACGGTCACTATACTAGCAGGACATTTGGCCACGTGACAGACATGACATCTGCTAGATGACTGGTCTCCCCATCTGGCTTAAAATGCTAAATGCATCACTAGAGTTATTGAGAGAGTTATTGAGAGAGTTATTGAGAGAGTTATTGAGAGAGTTATTGAGAGAGAGAGAGAGAGAGAGAGAGAGAGAGAGAGAGAGAGAGAGAGAGAGAGAGAGAGAGAGAGAGAGAGAGAGAGAGGGAGAGAGAGAGAGATAAGAAGAGGAAGTTAGTCTGAGTGGGAAAGAGAGTGTAAAGGGAAAGATACACAGAGAGAGAGAATGAGAAAGGGGCAAGAGAAATACAGAGAAAGATAAAGAGAGGTGGTGAGACAGAGACAGAGAGAACCAGACAGAGAGAACCAGACAGAGAGAACCAGACAGAGAGAGGGAGAACCAGACAGAGAGAACCAAACAGAGAGAACCAGACAGAGAGAGGGAGAACCAGACAGAGAGAACCAGACAGAGAGAACCAGACAGAGAGAACCAGACAGAGAGAGGGAGAACCAGACAGAGAGAACCAGACAGAGAGAGGGAGAACCAGACAGAGAGAACCAGACAGAGACAGAGAGAACCAGACAGAGAGAACCAGACAGAGAGAACCAGACAGAGAGGGGAGAACCAGACAGAGAAACCAGACAGAGAGAACCAGACAGAGAGAGGGAGAACCAGACAGAGAGAACCAGACAGAGAGAACCAGACAGAGAGAACCAGACAGAGAGAGGGAGAACCAGACAGAGAGAACCAGACAGAGAGAACCAGACAGAGAGAGGGAGAACCAGACAGAGAGAACCAGACAGAGAGAACCAGACAGAGAGAACCAGACAGAGAGAGGGAGAACCAGACAGAGAGAACCAGACAGAGAGAGGGAGAACCAGACAGAGAGAACCAGACAGAGACAGAGAGAACCAGACAGAGAGAACCAGACAGAGAGAACCAGACAGAGAGAGGGAGAACCAGACAGAGAGAACCAGACAGAGAGAACCAGACAGAGAGAGGGAGAACCAGACAGAGAGAACCAGACAGAGAGAACCAGACAGAGAGAACCAGACAGAGAGAACCAGACAGAGAGAGGGAGAACCAGACAGAGAGAACCAGACAGAGAGAACCAGACAGAGAGAACCAGACAGAGAGAACCAGACAGAGAGAGGGAGAACCAGACAGAGAGAACCAGACAGAGAGAACCAGACAGAGAGAACCAGACAGAGAGAAGAACCAGACAGAGAGAACCAGACAGAGAGAACCAGACAGAGAGAACCAGACAGAGAGAACCAGACAGAGAAGGGAGAACCAGACAGAGAGAACCAGACAGAGAACCAGACAGAGAGAAGAACCAGACAGAGAGAACCAGACAGAGACAGAGAGAACCAGACAGAGAGAACCAGACAGAGAGAACCAGACAGAGAGAGGGAGAACCAGACAGAGAGAGGGAGTGGTCTAGAAGGGCAGAGGAATGCAAAGAATGAAAATCAGGTAGAGAGAAAGAGAGGAGAGAACAGGGGCAGCAGTGAGAGTAGGATGAAACAGAGGAGGGAGGGGAGGTGAGGGGGTAGAGAGTTTAAGCTGCCTTGCTGGAAAGTCAATAGCAGCCAGCCGTCCACTCCCTAGAATATCAATAGTGTCACCCCACCTCCACTCCCCTCTAGGGACTTCCACCACACAACGGACGGATGATACATAATTATGAAATTGTGAGAGGAATTAGGAGAGAGGGATTTTACACACTAATCATGGACAGATAGAAAGCGACAACTCTCTTCTTATGAGGGTATAGTGGGCCGGGGTGTCAGGGACATAATGAATCATTAGTTGTGCTGTGTACTAATTGCAGTGTGAGTATGTGAACGTGTGTGTGTGTGTGTGTGTGTGTGTGTGTGTGTGTGTGTGTGTGTGTGTGTGTGTGTGTGTGTGTGTGTGTGTGTGTGTGTGTGCGTGCGTGTAAGTGTTATCCTCTACGTGGGTTGAAAATGGCAGATTTTGTCATTGATAAGTACTTAAATTGGAATGCAGTGTCTGTACAGTAACATGCTATACATGACGTCAGAGCTCAGGCTCTCCTCTTCACAGCGCTGAATGGGCTTTGACTGTATGGGCTTTGGCTGTATGGGCTTTGACTGTATAGGCTTTGACTGTATAGGCTTTGACTGTATGGGCTTTAACTGTATGGGCTTTAACTGTATGGGCTTTGACTGTATGGGCTTTGACTATATGGGCTTTGACTGTATGGGCTTTAACTGTATGGGCTTTAACTGTATTGGCGTTAACTGTATGGGCTGTAACTGTATGGGCTTCCACTGTATGGGCTTTAACTGTATGGACTTTAACTGTATGGGCTTTGACTGTATGGGCTTTGACTGTATGGGCTTTCACTGTATGGGCTTTAACTGTATGGACTTTAACTGTATGGGCTTTGACTGTATGGGCGTTAACTGTATGGGCTTTCACTGTATTGGCGTTAACTGTATGGGCTGTAACTGTATGGGCTTTCACTGTATGGACTTTAACTGTATGGGCTTTGACTGTATGGGCTTTGACTATATGGGCTTTGACTGTATGGGCTTTAACTGTATGGACTTTAACTGTATGGGCTTTGACTGTATGGGCTTTGACTGTATGGGCTTTAACTGTATGGGCTTTAACTGTATTGGCTTTAACTGTATGGGCGTTAACTGTATGGGCTTTAACTGTATGGGCTTTCACTGTATGGGCTTTAACTGTATGGGCTTTAACTGTATGGGATTTGACTGTATGGGCTTTAACTGTATGGGCTTTGACTCTATGGGCTTTAACTGTATGGGCGTTAACTGTATGGGCTTTAACTGTATGGGCGTTAACTGTATGGGCTTTAACTGTATGGGCTTTCACTGTATGGGCTTTAACTGTATGGGCTTTAACTGTATGGGCTTTGACTCTATGGGCTTTAACTGTATGGGCTTTAACTGTATGGGCTTTAACTGGGCTTTCACTGTATGGGCTTATGGGGCTTTAACTGTATGGGCTTTCACTGTATGGGCTTTAACTGTATGGGCTTTAACTGTATGGGATTTGACTGTATGGGCTTTGACTGTATGGGCTTTAACTGTATGGGCTTTCACTGTATGGGCTTTAACTGTATGGGCTTTCACTGTATGGGCTTTAACTGTATGGGCTTTCACTGTATGGGCTTTAACTGTATGGGCTTTAACTGTATGGGATTTGACTGTATGGGCTTTGACTGTATGGGCTTTAACTGAATGGGCTTTGACTGTATGGGCTTTAACTGAATGGGCTTTGACTGTATGGGCTTTAACTGTATGGGCTTTGACTGAATTGGCTTTAACTGTATGGGCTTTGACTGAATGGGCTTTCACTGTATGGGCTTTAACTGTATTGGCTTTAACTGTATGGGCGTTAACTGTATGGGATTTAACTGTATGGGCTTTCACTGTATGGGCTTTAACTGTATGGGCTTTAACTGTATGGGATTTGACTGTATGGGCTTTAACTGTATGGGCTTTGACTGTGTGGGCTTTAACTGTATGGGCTTTAACTGTATGGGCTTTAACTGTATGGGCTTTGACTGTATGGGCTTTAACTGTATGGGCTTTGACTGTGTGGGCTTTAACTGTATGGGCTTTAACTGTATGGGCTTTAACTGTATGGGCTTTGACTGAATGGGCTTTCACTGTATGGGCTTTCACTGTATGGGCTTTGACTGAATGGGCTTTAACTATATGGGCTTTGACTGTATGGGCTTTGACTGTATGGGCTTTAACAGTATGGGCTTTTACTGTATGGGCTTTAACTGTATGGGCTTTGACTGTATGGGCTTTAACTATATGGGCTTTGACTGTATGGGCTTTGACTTGAGCACCGCGAGTGACAAGAAGATGCCCCCATCCCTCCTGCTATTTGGCTACTTTTGCATATTTGTTGTTGTCTGAGTGAGGGAAATGCTGTAAATCAAGAGGTGTGGATGTGTTCTGAAAGATGAGACATTGTTAGAATAAATATAGCTTTGATGTCATACAAGCAAACCACACACCCGTGAGTCCAAATGTGCACTTCACATTTCCATATTTGAAAACTCATGTCATGTACAGTATCAACATACAGTATAGTACCAGTCAAAAGTTTAGGCACAAGGGTTTTTCTTAATTTTTACTATTTTCTACATCATAGAATAATAGTGAAGACAATAAAACTATGGAATAACACATGTAGAATCATATAGTAACCAACAAATTGTTCAACAAATCAAAATATATTTTAGATTTTATATTCTTAAAAGTAGCCACCCGTTGCCTTGATGACAGCTTTGCACATTTTTGGCATTCTCTCAACCAGCTTCACCTGGAATGCTTGAAAGAGTTCCCACATATGCTGAGCACTTGTTGGATGCTTTTCCTTCAATCTGCAGTCCAACTCATCCCATATCATCTCAATTGGGTTGAGGTTGGATGATTGTGGAGGCCAGGTCATCTATTGCAGCACCCAATCACCCTCATTCTAGGTCAAATAGCCCTTACACAGCCTGGAGGTGTGTTGTCCAGTTGTCGCGTCTCACAAAGACACAACAGTTGGAACCAAAAATCTTCAATTTGGACTCATCAGACCAAAGGACAGATTTCCACCGGTCTAATGTCCCTTGCTCGTGCTTCTTGGCCCAAGCAAGTCTCCTCTTATTATTGGTGTCCTTTAGTAGTGGTTTCTTTGCAGTAATTTTACCAGGAATTCATCCTGATTCACGCAGTCTCCTCTGAACAGTTGATGTTGCGATGTGTCTGTTACTTGAAATCTGTGAAGCATTTATTTGGGCTGCAATTTCTGAGGATAGTAACTCTAATGAACTTATCCGCTGCAGCAGAGGTAACTCTGGGTCTTCATTTCCTGTGGCGGTCCTCATGAGAGCCAGTTTCATCATAGCACTTGATGGTTTTTGCAACTGCACTTGACGAAACTTTCAAAGATCTTGACATTTTCCGGATTGACTGACCTTCATGTTTTTCAGTTTGGAGAGGTGTGTGGCCACTTGGAGACACCAGTTTGACCTCTCACTCAAACCCTTGCAATCATCTTTTCTTAGCTTGCATCTACTCCAAAATGTCAATGATTATGCATATAATGTTATTGCAGAGTATTTTCAGATTTCGTTATTGACAATTGCTGTCAACAGTGTAATGTTTGCAAGGGTTTGAGTGAGAGGTCAAACTGGTGTCTCCAAGTGGCCACACACCTCTCCAAACTGTGCACAATTCCTAAGTCATTTCCATGCAGTTTTGACTAAAGGAAAGAGACAATTTTAGGTGCTTATTAGAGCTCTCTTACTTTGCCATTGAGGAACTGAAGCAACCACCTGTAGTTTTTTGTTTGGATTCAGTCTTGTGTCAGGTGAAATGTCATGACTGCACATTTCTTCATATTTTCCAAAATGTTCTCTTTCAATTGCTACCATGGTCATGCATATGCTTTTTATAGTTATTCTGTTAGAAACATTTACATTTGCGCCCAATTTCCACAAGTGTAAGGGGTTAAGTTTACTCTCTGACTTGTCTGCCAACCCTGGCCTCTCTCTCTCTGTGTGTGTGTGTGTGTGTGTGTGTGTGTGTGTGTGTGTGTGTGTGTGTGTGTGTGTGTGTGTGTGTGTGTGTGTGTGTGTGTGTGTGTGTGTGTGTGTGTGTGTGTGTGTGTGTGTGTGTGTGTGTGTGCCAGTGATGGAAAAAGTACCTAATTGTCATACTTGAGTAAAAGTAAAGATATCTTAATAGAAAATGACTCAAATAAAAGTGAAAGTCACCCAGTAAAATATTACTTGAGTAAAAATATTTTGTTTTAAATATACTTAAGTATCAAAAGTAAAAGTAATTGCTAAAATATACCTAAGTATCAAAAGTAAAAGTACAAGTAGAAATAATTTCACATTCCTTATATTTAGCAAACCAGACGGCACAATTGTCTTGTTTTTTTAAATTTACGGATAGCCAGGGGCATACTCCAATACTCAGATATAGGCAGTAGGGATGACCAGTGATGTTCTCTTGATAAATGTGCAAATTGGACCATTTTCCTGTCCTGCAAGGCATTCAAAATGTAACGAGTACTTGTGGGTGTCAGGGAAAATGTATGGAGTAAAAGTACATTGTTTTATTTAGGGATGTAGTGGAGTAAAAGTAAAAGTTGTCAATAAAATATATAAATAGTAAAGTAAAGTACAGATACACCAAAAAAATGACTTAAGTAGTACTTGAAAGTACTTTTACTTAAGTACTTTACACCACTGGTGTGGGCAACACACTGTACACGGCACCTCAATTTGTAACTGTTATCATAGCCTTTTCGTATATCTGTTAAATGTTATGTCTGTTTTATATACCTCTGCTTTAACTTTTACACCAGTGTTCAAATGGAAAAGTTAACTCTTGTTTGATTTCATGAAAAGATATTAGCAATAAAGTTTAGAGTATAAGTGTGGCCAGAAAAACAGTGGATTTCATCTGAGTCCAGATATTCTCTGTAATCTGCTAGACTCCAGGCTGGCTCTATTGTCTGATATTCCCATTCATTTACTACAGGATGAGACCATGCATCATACTAACAGCATATAATGGGTTATACACATTTCTTATTCATATGGAATATGTGCACACAAAAACACAGAACAAAGGGGAAACATTTGTGAATATATTATCATGTTGCCAATTGCTAATTATTTTATTTGATTGAGTCTCTTTTCTAAGCTTGTTTTATCATTGGTTAATTCCAATGCATACTGACTGATTTGGGGCAAAGACAAATCCCCCAAATATGTGTTATTCCAACGGGTGTATTTTGTGTTCACATTACTAATTCAAACCCTATCAATAGTGAATGAGAGTCCAATCACACACAGTCATGCTGAACTCAACATCATAGACAAAGCCAACATCTCGTAACACCAACCTCTAAATCTTCATTGCACCTGAGGGGATAATTAATGAAGTATTTTAATTGAATTGAAACCTTGGGAGTCATTGTGAAAACTTCTGAAAGCAGCACTTTACTATATACAGGGGGAGTGAGTTTAGCCCAGCAGTGAGTGAAGGAGAGGTAGGATAGTATGTTAAATGAGCTGAGAAGACACTGACGCTCCCATCTGCCAGCTACTGTTCCCCTACCGCCCTGTTCCCCGTAGTAGTTTATCCCAGAAAGCATCTGGGTAGTACGGTCTGTCTTAATGTTGCATGTCATTACTGCATTATCTGCACACATGATCAGGGCATAGAGAGGGGGGAGGAGAGGAGATGAGTAGAGGGGAAAGAGGAGGAGGGGAGGGAGTAGGGAACTCAGGAGTAGTGCTTTGTTGAGTTTGTTGAATGTTTTTAGACATGCGCCTTTGTGATGTTACCATTACATTATACTAACCTCATTTATCAATACTCCACCTGACATTGATACTACACTTGACATTGAGGAATAATGCAATGAGGGTAGTTCCTCTTGTACTACATGCTGATTAAATAGGATTTTGACTGTCAACCAATGCCTGCCAGGTAAGGCTGGGGGGTATACCGTATTTACCAAACGTAATTAGCTATACAGCCTAATAATACCAGTATAAGGTATAGAACCAAATCAGAATGTTGTTTGTGCAACAGTATCTTCTAAATGAGGTATTCCCAAACGGGGGTACGGCAAATAAAAATGGGATTCACATTCACATTTTTTACATTTAGATTTTCCCAAAGGGGCTACACATTTGGGTGAGGTTTTTTTCTCGGCTGAGTAGCCTCATTTCACTGCCAAAAATAAAATTAAACCATCTAGTGTTCAGCGAAATAACAACACAATGTCAAATACCGGTAGCCTAGTCAAATAATTAACATCCAATCACATTAAATGTTACTCTCTTGCGGGAAACCTTCACTCTTGCGCAGACAGTAAACATGACAATTTGAAAATTAAGCCACAGGAGTTTTTTGAGCGAGAATTAAGATGACTTTCGAGTAATAAGACATGTGTAAAAGCAACAGATTCCATGAATAAGAAGGGGATAGAAGAGAGTCTTACATGGTGAGCTAGGACAGGCAAGGCCCATACTATTGTGGATGACTTATTTCTTCCTGCTGCCACAGATATTTTATTTTATTTAACTAGGCAACTCAGGTAAGAACAACTTCTTATTTACAATGACCGCCTAGGAACAGTGGGTTAACTGCCTTGTTCAGGGGCTGAACAACAGATTATTACCTTGTCAGCTCCGGGATTCGATCTACCAACCTTTCAGTTACTGGCCCAATACTCTAACCACTAGGCTACCTGCCGTATATATGGCTGGGACAATACTGGAGGAAAAACTATACAGACAATGTCTTCATCAAACAACACTGTTTCACGACGCATCAGTAACATGGCAGAAGATGTTTTGAAACAATTACTGTTTCGCATACAAGCCAGTGAATTATATGCGCTACAGCTGGATGAGTCAACAGACGTGGCGGGCCTGGCAGAGCTTCTGGTATAATATGTCAGTTACGTTTATGGGGGGTCAATTAAGGAAGACATCCTCTTCTGCAAACCACAGGAAACCAGGACAACAGGAGAGGATATTTTTAAAGTACTGGACAGCTTTGTGACATCTAATGGTCTTTGGTGGTCAAGATGTGTTGGTATCTGTACTGATGGCGCAAAAGCCATGACAGGGAGACATAGTAGAGTGGTAATGCGCGTGCAAGCAGTTGCTCCCAACGCCACTTGGGTACACTGCAGCATCCGCTGAGAGGCTCTTGCTGCCATAGGAATGCCTGACAGCTTGAAAGACGTTTTGGACATTACAGTAAAAATGGTTACCTTTGTTAAAGCAAGGCCACTGTGTGCAAATGAACTCAAGCTTATGGACAATGTCAAATATGATATAGCAAAGCACTTGAGTGAGCTGGGTGCGTAATTACGCAGGTACTTTCCCAAAACGGATGACACAAACAACTGGATTCGTGATCCCTTTCATGCCCTGCCTCCAATCCACTTACCAAAATATGAACAAGAGCCTCATCGAAATTGCAACAAGCGGTTCTGTGAAAATGTTATTTAATCAGAAGCCACTGCCAGATTTCTGGATAGGGCTGTGCTCAGAGTTACTTGCCTTGGCAAATTGCGCTGTTAAGACACTGATGCACTTTGCAACCACATACCTATGTGAGAGTGTATTCTCGGCCCTCACTAGCATGCAAACTAAATACAGTCAAAGACTGTGTGTGGAAAAAGATTTAAGACTGAGACTCTCTCCAATACAACCCAACATTGCAGAGTTATGTGCATCCTTTCAAGCACACCCTTTTCATTAACCTGTGGTGAGTTATTCACAATGTTTGATGAACAAATAAGGTTTTAAATGTAAGATGGCTAAATAAGCAAAAGTATTGATTATCATTACAGTATTATTTGTGCCCTGGTCCTATAAGAGCTCTTTGTCACTTCCCACGAGCTGTGTTGTGAAAAACCTCACACTCATTCTTATGATAAATAAATGTATTGTATAGTGTGTGTGTGTGGCAGGCTTACAATGATGGCAAAAAAACAACATTTGAGAGTGCGCTGACTCTGGTGCTAGAGGGGGTACGCAGCTGGACGAAAGTTTGAAGGGGTACGGGACTATAAAAATTTTGGGAACCACTGTTCAAAATCAAAGAGGAATACTATAAGTGTGAATATGTTAGCTACATGATGTAGCTTAGAGAAAATATGACATGTAGCCAAAGATTATAGGGTTCCCTAGGAAACACTCATCAACACTCTGGTTCCTAACCTGTCACAATAACTCCTCTCTGGCATTTTCATTCATTGTCAAGTCTAACAACACTGTATTCAAAGTGCCCAGTATTATATTCTAACTATAGAATTAGAATAATCGTTCTATTTCCATGATTCCAACAGTTCACCCATGTTGCTCTAAATCGCAACTCAAATCGCAAATTGCAACATTTAGTTAAAAATAAGGCCTAGGTTGTTTTCCCATATCGTGCAACCCTACGTGGCAGTGTGGAAATAATCTCAAATAATTTTTGGTTGAATTGAACAGTATAAAACTCAGAATGGAGAAAGACTCATTGAAATCACTTATAATGTCTGTGTTGCCACTCTAGGGTCACACTACACATAAAGCAAGTTAATAGATTTTATTATTCAAAAACATGAAATACCATGAAATACCATGAAATACCATCATACCGTCCTTTTTTTTTTGTATACCGTGATATGATATTTTGGCCATAATGCCCAGCCCTACTGTCAGGGGTGTCAGTTTCACATCAATGTATTTGGATCTCATTAAGAGAAACCCATTTAGCTGACTGGATATAATCACATCAAGAGCGTCACTGACTGGGAGGTTGTTGCAGCTTTGGGTGATGTCATACAGAACAGACAGTTCTATTAAATAATAGGTAGAATACTAAAGGAGAACACTATATTCAATCAAGTGTATGGGTAAAGGTACATGTTCTGTACTATACTCTCAGAAGGAATTCTGTAACAAGACACTCCAAACAACGCAAACACTTCTCTCTGCTGGCCACTTTAACTATACATTCATGTACATAGTACTTTAATTGGGCCGACCAACCAGTGCTCCCGCACATTGGCTAACCGGGCTATCTGCACTAACCCTAGCTCCTAACCCTATCCCTTAATATATTTCTAACCCTAAACCCCCTGGAAATAGCATTTGACCTTGTGGGGACTAACAAAATGTTTTGTTTGTTTACTATTCTTGTGGGGACTTCTGGTCTCCACAATAATAGTTAAACACTTTCATGCACGCACTCATGCACGCACTCATGCACGCACTCATGCACGCACTCATGCACGCACTCATGCACGCACTCATGCACGCACTCATGCACGCACTCATGCACGCACTCATGCACGCACGCACGCACACAGGAGGACAAGCCACTTTCTCTGTTAATCTACTGTCTATCTACTCTGCTCCTCACTGGTTACAAATATAGCTATTATACCCTCCATTTTACAGTTAACACATACTGGAGTGTCTCCGGCTCTTGACACACAAGAGCACTGAAGAATGGCACATTGGCAAACAGTTCAATATGCCATGCTGCCTCCATCTTGATTTTGATTGCTGATTCTAATGATTGGTCCGGGTCTGTGTCTCTGATTGTGACTCAAATGGCACCCTTAGGGACCCTGGTCAAGAGTAGTGCACCACATAGCGCATAGGGGGCCATTTGGGACATAGCCTCTGCCTCCACACAGTCAGGTTGTTTTCCTTTCAGCTGCCAGGTCATTAGAGCTCCTCCAATACTCTGTCTGTCCTCCCACTAGGGAAAGACTGGTTCTGGTTCCTCTCCCTCCCTCTCCCTCCCTCTCTCCCGCTCCATCTGTCCTCCCACCACGGAGAGCATTGTGGCTAACGCTAGCTGCTGGCTCTTTGGGTAACATGCATACAGTATGTATGTCTCTGTCTCTGTCTATTTAGTTATGTCTGTCTCTAACTCTACCTTCTAGTCCAGTTTGGACAGATACTTCAAAGAGAAAATTCTTTCACAAAGGCTACATGGTGACATAGTGAGAACACATGTTCTGGCCTGTCGTACAACTGGAACTCTTCTGCATCCCAAATTACAACCTATTCCCTTTATAGTGCACTATTTTTGACTAGGGCCCATAGGGCTCTGATCAAAAGTAGTGTACTATATGGGGAATAGGGTGCCATTTTGGACATAGCATATGTTTACAGATTAAGAGGTGGAAGCAGTTTTTTTCCCCTGACACCCCTCTCTGGGTATAATCCTCTATTATTAATACATGCATTTCAATGAGGCAGGCGGTCGGTCGTCAACAGGATAAATACATTACATATGGAAATCCTTAGTGACAATATTAGGTATGAAGTGTTACATAACCCACGATGCCTGAACTCCCCCCTTTCTCATAGGACTCCTCTATACAACACCTCCTTTCACACCATCCCTCCCATCCTCCATGACCCCATTCACTCCATCACTCTCCCTACCTTCTCCTCGTCCTCAACACACCTCTACACAGAGCCACAGGAAAACATTGCTACTCTAACAGTGTGTGTTACTCCTCAACGTTGTAGTTCATTGGAGTAATTTAAACAAGCCTACAGGACACTGCTCCTATCTAACTGTGTGTGTGGGCATCACTCCTCAGCAGTGTCACTGTAAAAACTGTAGGATTCTATGACATATTACTGATGCTCAGGACAGTGTGGTTTACTGTAGTAATATAGTCATGATAATGAGCAGCAGTCTTACTTTCACGTTGTCTGGATGCAGTCCTCCTGGGTGCCTGTCCATGTACTGGCACAGGTCTGTGTGCTGTCAGGGAGAAAGAGAGGACCGTTAGATTACAATATGTCGAAATAAAGACACATAAAAATCATAAAAACAGATGCATTGCAATTACCCAAAAATAAGTCCATTTGAAAAAGGAAGTAAAAATACATTTGTACAAATATATTCATGCTGTTCCGTATTTGATGATATTCATTTGAAGTGTAAAAGCAGCAGAGAGAGGTTCTTGGCAGTGAGAATATTGGCTTTTTGTTTATTGTGTTGCTAGTCTTGAATGTACCTTGGTTGGAATGTGAGCTTGGTTGAGGATGGAAAAATCAGCTAATGGAAAAAAGTTATTGGCTTTCATAGCTTTCCCCTTGCTATTCAAAGCAACTCTGACCTACTGTCATCCGTCCATGATAAAATATCAGTAAGGCGCCAGGCTGGAGACACAAACTCAATCATTGAATTGCAGCAGACGTCACTTGCAACATCTATTTCTTCCCCAGTCTGTCTCCTCCGTCTGCGGATGAATGATATCCGGTCTATATCAACAGAATGATCCACAGAGGGTACCTTTGGTACAAATCCCTTAATGTGATTGTGTGGAGGGATGAGATTGGGAGTGACACTGTCTGTATGTCTTTAGGTGCTATATGTAAGCAGAGTCGTCTGTCTGTCTAGAGAAAAGATGAATTACTGTGATCTGCACTTCAGTGATTTATTCTGCCAGCAGACCCGGGGCACACACACACACGGACACACACACACACCACAGCTCGTGGGGCTGGGTGATATTTGCGTACCCCCGCTGCTCCTCACACCGTCAGATATAAATGTGTTTCCTTTCATGAATAATTCAACCAGACGCTCAAACAAGCTTCAGCCATGCCTGTCCACCTTACTCAAAACCTGCCCTCCCTCCCTCCCTCCCTCCCTCCATATCTTTCTCACCCCCACTTTCTCTCCATTTCTTCTCTCTCCCTCTCTCTACCTCTTTCTCTCTCTCAGTCCCGCTCGCTCCCTGTCAATTGTCATTACCTGCTAAATGAGGAGAATGAATTGATTTGGCTTGGTGTGGAGCCTTCTGTATATGAAAGAGTCTGGAATTACAGGTCTGAACACAGCAGAATAGAACAGCATGAAACTGGCTGAGCTGCAAATAAAAAAACTGTCTCCACACCAACGACAACACACAGATCCACAGTGTTACATTACCCATTCTGTCAAATATACGCTATCCACTCTGTCCAACATTCACAGTGAGAGAAGGGTGTTCTGTCATAATAAAGACAGATCCTTGTCAACCGTGTCCACTTACAGACAGCATCTACTTGATAAATATATATACTTTAAATTGGTTAGCTCTTATACTTGCACATGGAGCAGAGAAACAGCACTGAAAGACCTCCACAAACCCCTTTATCCAGCCTGACCTCTGTTCTCCAGGTAATCAAAATGTACACTTTAAGGCCAGAGAGCATCCTCATTAGAATCCCTACAACCAGCTACAGACTGCCCAGAGCCTGGTTCTGTCATCTCTCAGAGGATCTGGTCAGAATGTATTACCAGGAGTAGATGTTCCCACTGACCCTGCTGAACCATGCTGTTTCTGACCAACAGGGGCCCACACACTAGACTAGCGTACATACCGTACGGTATCAGAACTGGCTCTTGATGTGATGCACCAGGCCATATAGCACACAGTACGGATGAAAACAAACATGGAGCGGGACATTTAGAAAGATGACTAAGGATATTCTAAGAGACGGCTGGGTCTTGTTTTGTATGTCTACATCAGAGGTTGAGCTTATACCCTGGGGCGGCAGGGTAGCCTAGTGGTTAGAGCGTTGGACTAGTAACCGGAAGGTTGTAAGTTCAAATCCCCGAGCTGACAAGGTACAAGTCTGTCGTTCTGCTCCTGAACAGGCAGTTAACCCACTGTTCCTAGGCCGTGATTGAAAATAAGAATTTGTTCTTAACTGACTTGCCTAGTTAAATAAAATAAAAACATTGTAGATACAGTATATGGTCTATTGGAGTAATGCTGAGCAGAGACTTTACTACTCCTAGAGATTGGTATTCTGGCTGGTTTGAACTTATCAGTGGATGTTATCCATATGCATTTATGTCAGCAGTAACAACAGGACACACTACTCCACAGCAGAGAGAGGGAACTCCTGCTGCTATTGCTGTCCACAGCAAGTATGTGTGTATGTGCTATGTGCTATGAAAACCTACAGAGAAAGCAACCCTCAATTAAAATGTTCCCCCATGATGCCAGGGCTGGGTTCAAAGCTGGGCACTCGTGGTTAGGCCACCATTCTATGGCACTCGGATCACTGTTTCTGTTCAAAGCCTGGAGGAAAATGTCCCAGGCTTGGGTACTGTTTTTAACAGGCAAGACAAAACATTACTCAACCATCTTATAAACAAAGAATATGTGTGTAAAACTAGCCAGAGCTCATGTCTCTTTGGACTGGGATTAAATAAGTCAATGTCAATAACTGAAGAGTGAGAAGTCAAATGAATAAAACCATAAAACAAGTTAGTTATTCTATTTCTAGAATGAAACTGTGGCTTTTTGAATTTCATCTTAAAATACATTTTACACAAATCAAATATCTTGATCTTCTACTGCTGACTCACATATCCAGTTGGCCCAAATACCTGTTCTGAGCTAGCCCTGTAACCTGATGTACTACAGTACCCATGATGCTCTGTGCAACATATCCAGATGGCTCTCTGACACTCACCACATACTCAAAGACCAGAGTCAGGGTTTCCTTGGTGTGGATGATGTCATGGAGCAGCACGATGTTGGAGTGCTTCAGACCTTTCAGAAGAGACGCTAGGAAAACACAGGATACAGTATTATTATCATGATGAAGCAGTTACATGCTAAACTACCATCAGTATTACCATTTATTTACAATATGATAAAGAAAATAATAGAATAGAATAAAGCCCAATATAAAATAATAGAAGAATATAGCCTAATATAATATAACATAGTCTAATAGAATATAATATAGCCAAATATAATAGAATAGAACATAGTCTAATAGAATATAATATAGCCAAATATAATATAATATAGCCTAATAGAATAGAATAGAATAGAATATAGCCTAATAGAATAGAATAAAGCCCAATATAAAAGAATAGAATATAATAGAATATAGCTTAATAGAATGTAATATAGCCTAAAATAATATAATAGAATATAGCCTAATAGAATAGAATATAATACAACCTAATAGAATAGAATAGAATATAGCCTAATATAATATAATATAGCCTAATATAATAAAAAAGAATATAGCCTAATATAATATAATATAGCCTAATAGAATAGAATATAGCCTAATTGAATAGAATACAACATAGCCTAATACAATAGAATATAACATAGCCTAATATAATAGAATATAATATAGCCTAATAGAATATAGAGGATGGTAATAGTAATAGTCAATAGTACGATTTAGAATAGAATAGAACAGAAATGATTAGAAAATAATAGAATGGAATGAAATGGAACAGAAAATAAAATGATATAATAATTACTACCAGAGACATTTCAAATACATCTATGGCAATCATGAATCACACTGGAGTCAATGTGGTTATGGTGAAATAGTTATATAACTGGTTTCAGATTGCCACCAACTTTTTGAGAGTAGAAACTTTGAGAGAGAAAGAGAAAGAGAGAGAGAGAGAGTAGAGAGAGAGAGAGCGAGAGAGAAAGTAGAGAGAGAGAGAGCGAGAGAGAGAAAGTAGAGAGAGAGAGAGAGAGAGAAGAGAGAGAGAGAGAGAAAGTAGAGAGAGAGAGAGAGAAAAGTAGTAGAGAGAGAGAGAGAGAGAGAGAGAGAGAAAGGAGAGAGAGAGAAAGGAGAGAGAGAGAAAGGAGAGAGAGAGAAAGGAGAGAGAGAGAGAGAGAGAGAGAGAGAGAGAGAGAAAGTAGAGAGAGAGAGAGAAAGGAGAAAGAGAGAGAGAGAGAGAGAGAGAGAAAGTAGAGAGAGAGAGAGAGAGAAAGGAGAGAGAGAGAGAAAGGAGAGAGAGAGAGAAAGTAGAGAGAGAGAGAAAGTAGAGAGAGAGAGAGAGAAAGTAGAGAGAGAGAGCGAGAGAGAGAAAGTAGAGAGAGAGAAAGAAGAGAGAGAGAGAGAGAAAGTAGAGAGAGAGAGAGAGAGAGAGAGAGAAAGGAGAGAGAGAGAAAGGAGAGAGAGAGAGAGAGAGAGAGAGAAAGGAGAGAGAGAGAGAGAAAGTAGAGAGAGAGAGAGAGTAAGTAGAGAGAGAGAGAGTAAAGAGAGAGAGTAAAGAGAGAGAGAGTAAAGAGAGAGAAAGTAGAGAGAGAGAGAGAGAGAGAGAGAGAAAGTAGAGAGAGAGAGAGAAAGTAGAGAGAGAGAGAGAGAGTAAAGAGAGAGAGAGAGAGTAAAGAGAGAGAGTAAAGAAAGAGAAAGCCAAAGCCTTGGGGAGGGACCATCACATTATTTGGGAGGCAAAGCTCTGTGTCTATTGTGTAAGCTTGCGGGCCGGGCGTGAACAGAGCAATTAGTGGTAATGGTCAGCGTCGCGCTAAACCCTCGCTGGAGGAGCCGTGCTGCGCTGTTTCAACTGCCGGCTACGGAGGGAGGGAACACTTCACACAACGCCTTTTCATGTGTTTGAAAGATGTGATCTGAGGAACTACGGTTCCACCTCTCCCTCCACCCATTACTGAGGAGACACAATCACCACAGCTGGGCCAAACAAACAGTTGTCAGAAATCTTATCTCGTTAAGAGCTAAACAACACAGGGAACGGTTTCATTTAGAACAGAGAGCGGGAGCAGCATATTAAGTGTGTTTTTATTATGAGAAGCCTAAATGGGATTTTCAGACTGTTGCGAATGTGATTAATTTAGCAAACAGCAATTCTGTTTCAAGGGCACAGGGAGAGAGAGAACCTATGGCATCGTGATCTGCAGAGCAGAGCACACAGCATAGAGCCATTGTGCATTAACACTTAAAGCACTGAAACCCCTAAAGATCAAAGGCAATGCTCGTCTCGCGCATATCTGACCTAGTGGTATAGACACGAGGTACCTCAAAGGCTGCTGCACCAATTTAGGTAAAGATCTATACAGTCTATGCACCAGGCTCTCCCTACATCCCTCCTGACACACAGAGGCTGACTGTGTTGGTAATGTTATTGTGTGTGCCCATGCACACACACACGTATGCCTAGATACATGCACGGATGCACTCACGCACTCATACACAACCACACACCTGGGTCCTCTCTCAGGGTTGTAGGTATTGCTTTCAACAATGTAATTCTGTCCACGTTTCCACTCTGGGAGCATCTCGGCCCAGTAATCGCTGAATTAGTTAAATTTCAAAGTGCTTTTCTGATCCGCTCACCGGGGGAGAGAAGGGTGGGGAGGAAGGGAGGGAGGCTGGGGCGGGGATGAGGCAATGTGAAGAGGGGCTGGTGCATGGCTCTCAGCTCAGTTCATCAGCCCAGGATCCCACAGATCCAACTGCCAGAATCTTTTTCTCATCTAAATGAAGCAAGGCTCCAGCCCAGCCAGGCCCAGCTCTGCCTGTGGAGGTGAGTCTGCCACATATTTCTCACACCCACCCTCACATTCAGGAACCTCCAAGCCTTCTAGCCACTTAGCTCCAGTTAGCCAGAACACCAAGGACTGCTAGCTGACCTTCACACAACTTGACCTGCTGTGACACACGGCCAGGGACCAGGAGAAAGCACCCCAGCGCCAAGAACATCCCTCTGAAGTATTTTAGCCCAGCGTCATGATGCAACGCTATGCAGACTAATAAGGTTTTCATAAGGCTGAAACTCAGTCAGATCCTTATCTAACTAACACCAGAGGCAGATTTATAATTGGGCTATGCTTGTTAAGGCTTCAGATTTGGCTTTTCTAGATGAAATTGTTTTTGTTAGAGACGTTAGCTCCCCTCTCTCTGACAACCCTCTGAACTAACAGTCACCATTATACAAACAACAAGTCCACTTAACCCAAGTACCTAGAATAACAACACTTAACATTATCTTCAAACTCTTAAAGTCCAATTAAAGTGAACTCTACAGTATTTAGACTGTAGGAGCCTAATCCTAATGTAACCCTTCAGGGTGTGACAGAGACCCACCTTCTCTGATGGCGGTGAACGGTGTCCCCTCCTCCTCCTGCAGACGAATCACTTTCAGGGCTACCAGCTTGCCGTTCACCCTGGCAACAAGAAGATAAGACACCCCAACAAGTTACACTTCATCCCATGAAAAAAGGACTCAATAATGAGGCAGGCAGTGAATGGAGAGAATGGTAGATTTCTGTAAGTCAATGAAATGCAATTTAGGAGCACTGAGGTGAGACTTAGTAGAAGACCAGGAGATTAAATAAAATGAACCTCACCAATCAAATCCATTGTAGTGAAGAAAAACACATACAAAGTAACTTCATTACAGTGAGAAATTGCCTCAATACATTTAAATCCATTTACGGCTATGACATTTTCATTTGCTACATTTTAATGATCAGAACCTGGGGAATTTTACAGCTATGCACAAACAGGAAAAAAGGAAAATAACTCTTAAACAATCGTTAAATAATTCCATTCCAAAATTGAATAAAACAAATTGTATTTCATGGTTGGGAAGTGCAGATTTGTTATTAGTGTAATATGGAAAATAAATGAATATGGAATATGGACAGTAATTGTTATTATCCTTAACCACTTTACTGCTTCATGATTACAAGCAGCTATGCACATTTCAATTGGTCATATACAGTTATGTAGGAAATGCGGAAAATGCAGTGCAGTCAAAAACGTGACTTTCCTGTGTTTTATATACAGTGGGGCAAAAAAGTATTTAGTCAGCCAACAATTGTGCAAGTTCTCCCACTTAAAAAGATGAGAGGCCTGTAATTTTCATCATAGGTACACTTCAACTATGACAGACAAAATGAGAAAAAAAATCCAGAAAATCACATTGTAGGATTTTTTATGAATTCATTTGCAAATTATGGTGGAAAATAAGTATTTGGTCACCTACAAACAAGCAAGATTTCTGGCTCTCACAGACCTGTAACTTCTTCTTTAAGAGGCTCCTCTGTCCTCCACTCGTTACCTGTATTAATGGCACCTGTTTGAACTTGTTATCAGTATAAAAGACACCTGTCCACAACCTCAAACAGTCACACTCCAAACTCCACTATGGCCAAGACCAAAGAGCTGTCAAAGGACACCAGAAACAAAATTGTAGACCTGCACCAGGCTGGGAAGACTGAATCTACTTTTTTTTGCCCCACTGTATATTTCCACACTTTAAGGTTGGAATATGGTCCTGTTGTGGTGGGTGATTCTGTCACGGTTTTCTTTAGGTGAAGGAGAGGCGGACCAAAACGCAGCGTGGTGGTTATTCATGTTTTTTAATAAAGACACTAGACATGAATAAACTAACAAAAACAATAAATGTGGAAAACCAAAAACAGCCCTATCTGGTGCAAAACACAGAGACAGGAACAATCACCCACAAACACACAGTGAAACCCAGGCTACCTAATTATGGTTCCCAATCAGAGACAATGACTAACACCTGCCTCTGATTGAGAACCATATCAGGCCAGACATAGAAATAGACAATCAAGACATCCAACATAGAATGCCCACTCAGATCACACCCTGACCAACCAAAACATAGAAACATACAAATCAAACTATGGTCAGGGTGTGACAAAACCAATAAGAAAGAGAGTTCCAAACGTTTCCCTTTCCCACCCACACACCTCCCAGACAAAAAACTATTTAAAACTATTTTAATTGAAAATAATCACATTAAGGTATTTAATTGCTACCCAAAAAAGATTTGATATTGAGATAAAAACAGCTGCATTGGACCATTCCATTAACATTGTTTAGGCACTCACTTGCTTTTCCCTTTGTATACTGTAGCGTACGAGCCTTCTCCCAGCTTCTCAAGCTTCTCATAGGAATCAGCCTTTCCGAACTTGGGGCTTGTGGGCTGAAACAGAGAGAGAGAATATAATTCAGGAAAAGAGACACCAATTTCGGTAGAGAGGGCTCAGTTTGGCTGTATTAAGTGAGAGAGCAGCCTTAGGGGCAATCTATATATGTGTAGATGATGGAAGAGCCACAGCACTTGGAGCTTGGTTGATGTAACAGCATTGTTACCAAACAATAATGTCAACCTTAAGAAAGCTACTATACTGTACGTGCTATTTCACAAGGAGGGACATGGTACAGTAGATGTTGTGGTTTGGGTCAAGAGGCCTAAAGACAACAAACACCAGATTCACTCTGTAACACCAGGCACTTGTGAACCTGCTGGCACACAGCCTGTAGAAAAATGGCACGGTCTGTTTCACTGGTTTCTACTCTGGATGATGGAAAGCTTTCAGTCATCCAGGAAATGGGTTGTGTAGGATTTCACACACAGAGACTCTGTAATAAAGGTCTGGAGGAAATATCACTGTTGCAGCAAGCAGGACTGAACGCCATTGAAAAAAAAATAGTAGTATATGCTTTGTGAATCTCAGAAGATCTCAAGAGTATATTGCTTTTAAGCCACTTCAGACCACAATTCCACACTTCTCTAACTAATTTTCATATTTCTGGAGTTCATTGGTAAGATAACAGTGCAGAAGGTGTACGCTTTGCAGGTACAACCATTTTATTAAACGAGTTTTGGCTGCATGGTATTGACAATCAACTGTTGAATGAAAATATGATGGGTCCTATCAATGTTTGAATGAAGATGGTACCCGTTCTATCATTGGAAAACAGCAGGTAGGTCCTATAGAGTCGGAAAAAATCCTGTCCGTGTCATGTTTCTCTCTAAGCACTCCGTGGGGATCATGATGGATCATGGAGGATCATGGGACGGTGACAGAGGTGACACCAGTCAGATGAATTAAGGCCGCCGAAGGCAGACCTGGCTCTCTAGAGAAGACAGGCTATGTGCACACTGCCCACAAAATGAGGTGGAAACTGAGCTGCATATCCTAACCTTCTGCCAAATGTATGACCATATTAGAGACACATATTTCCCTGTGATTACACAGACCCACAAAAGAATCGAAAACAAATCCAATTTTGATAAACTCTCATTTCAATTGGGTTTAATAGCACAGTGTGCAATCACACCTGGCCAGGGTAACAGGAGTACAGAGGACACAACAAGCTACTGGATCGGTTTCATAATAGTGTGTCATGTTTACGGCCTGTTCGATTTGTTCCACTCTCACTAATGTTACAGACCCACTTATCAATGATTTACAGACGGGGAGAGTAAAGAAAGAAAGAAGGAAAGAAAGAAAGAAAAGAGAGAGAGAGCGAGACAGGCAGACAGAGAGAGAGAGAGAGAGAAACAGAGAAACAGAGAAAGAGAAAGAGAGAGAGAGAGAGAGAATTAACACTCATGCATTTGTCTTGAACTCTTCACAGAAATGGAGTGATAAAAACACATTACCCATAACACACTGCAGCTGACAGCTTCCTCCAAAATCTCTCTCTATCTCAGACAATCAGGCCCAAAAGGAATTCAACTAGAAAGTCTCAACCTCCATCAGCAACTCTTCTTTGTAGTGTGTGTGTGTGTGTGTGTGTGTGTGTGTGTGTGTGTTTGTGTGTGTGTGTGTGTGTTTGCGTGCATCCGTCCGCATGTCATCAAGACTTTCTCTTACATTCCATTGTTACCTTTAAGAATAACTGAAAAGAACAATGACTGACAGCAATGTAACCTGGTGTGGACCTGTCTGTCCTTTCAGTGATGTAGCATTTCAGCCCTGGTGGCAGACAGACATAAATATATCTGCGATCTGTTACTGTTGTCATATTTTAAATACAGGGGCTTCTAGAGGTTAACGTCTGGCTGCTGTAATGTCTCTGTTTTGTCATTTAAAGAGCGAGTGGACCAGACGAGAGAAAGCTCCAACACATTCCAGACAATCCCTGGGGAATAACTCAGTTCTCCCGTCATCACTGTCTCTCTTTGGGCAGTGTGGGCACACACGCTCACGCAAACACACACGCATGCAAAAAAGCACATAAGCACACACACGCAAACATGCACTCACAGTTTTTAGCAGTGTCTTCTCTCCTCTGGTTGCTATCTAGTCATCTCCCGCTGCCCCACTAATAAGTCCATGCAGCATTTCAGGGTTTTATAAACAAAGAAATTCTCCTGGGAGATGACAGGAAGTGAGTGAAACCCAGCTGGACAGGCTGCAGGCAGCTCACACATCTCAGCCTATTACAGGTCAAATACAGGGCTGTTAAAGGCCACTGTAGGGTCTGGTAGGACTCAAATGGGCCAACAACGGGATATGCTGCAACATAGAATCTGCTGCAACACGGAATCTGCTGCAACACGGAATCTGCTGCAACACGGAATCTGCTGCAACACAGAATCTGCTGCAACAAAAACACACTCACCTAGTGTCTGTTATATAGTAAAGGGAGTAGGTCCTGACCCAAGACCAGATATATCCCCAAAGATACGTCCAACAAACACAGGGTAGTTTTTCAGCCAACAGCCTGGTGAGCCAACACAAACACACACTCAGGACCAGTCAATGTGTGAAGCGGCTCTCCAGCGGATTGTTGGCCTGATGGTTTAGCAGTACACAGGTTGATTATTAGAGAAATGGAGGTCAGGGTTAAGGGTGAGACACATCACTAGCCTGATTGGCTGAGAGCCTACTACCTGGCCGGATAGCCCCACTTCATTTCCCCACCAGTTAACAAGGAATTGGATGTCTCGGGGTAAGGTGGGGGTCCTATGGGGCTACCATTCAGCTTTGCCTCTCTCTCCCTCTCAATTCAATTTCTCTCTCTCTCTCTCCCTCTCTCTCTGTCTCCTCCATTCTAAGTGCCCCTTGTACTGTACATCTCATGCATTTTCCATGTCCATGAATGTTCAACCAAATGGATGCTATCTGGGGTTCTCTCTTTCAACCTTTCATTTTCTATCTGTTTATAGCCTTTGTCTCTGTCCGCTCTCTGTGGATGGTAAATACCTCAGGTCTCTTCCTGCCTACCCCATGCTGGTACAGTACTGTAAGCTAAAGACCCTACTGAAGTTATTTGACATTAGCCATGTAATGTTCTACAACAAGAGTGCAGAGCTCTGGTCTTCAAGGGCAGCAGGGTCAGCATACACCAGGTGTTTGTCCTTGGCTTTTAATTAGACTCTCATTACAATCTGTGGAGCCAGGTGTGTGGACCCTCTGGCCAGTCAGTAGCATTAACTGGTTGATTACATGTCAGGGAGAGAGGGCTGAAACATAACTGCAGGACTGTGGTCCGTGAGGACTGTAGCTCTGAGATGTGCACCAATGTACTATTGGAAATACTAGAACATCACTGGAAAATAAGTGGTTCAAAAATAAGAGAAGTAGGCAGGGAAAGATGGCTGATGGCTCCAGTAGCCTAAGCAATAGGACCATTACACTTACATTACACTTACATCAATTTACATTGTTAGATGTGTTGTGACCCAAACTGTCACGGTTGTTAGGATAGACGGACCAAGGCCCAGCAATAAACAATAAACAAACAATGACCGTGAAGTAACAGAGCACACATCAGCACTCAACAAAACAATATCCCACAAAGCAGGTGGGAGAAAGGGGTTCCTAAATATGATCCCCAATAGAGGCAACGATTACCAGCTGCCTCTAATTGGGAACCATACAACCCAGCCACATAGAAAATCAATGACTGGAACACCCCCCTAAACACTGAGGGCTCTCTATCAGGGCGTGACAGTACCCCCTCCCCCCCAAAGGTGCGGACTCCGGCCGCAAAACCTGAAACCAAATGGGGAGGGTAGGGGGGATGACTTGTGTCGGTGGCGGCTCCGGTGCGGGTCATAGCCCCCTCCCCGACCACAGATCCGGCCATGGAGCTGGGTTGGACACCGCGCCTGGACTGGGCACCAGCGCCGAGGAAGGCTCCGGCCATGGAGCTGGGTTGAACGCCGTGCCTGGACTGGGCACCGGCGAAGCGGAAGGCTTCAGCCATGGAGCTGGGTTGAACGCCGCACCCGGACTGGGCACCGGCTCAGAGGAGAGCTCCGGCATTGGACGCCGTGGGCACCGGCGCAGAAGAAGGCTCCTGCCATGGAGCAGGACTGGACACCCTGCCTGAACTGGGCACCGGCGCAGAGGAAGGCTCCGGCCTTGGAGCGGGACTGGACGACGTGCCTGGACTGGGCAATGACGCAGAGGAAGGTTCTTGCAATGGAGCGGGACTGGGGGGGCGCACTGGAGGCCTGGTGTGTGGAGCCAGCACAGGTGGCACCGGACTGGTGACACGCACTTCAGGGCGGGTGCGGGGAGCTGGCACCGGAACAACCGGGCTAGGAAGGCGCACTGGAGGCCAGATGCGTGAAGTCGGCACAGACTTCACCAGACTGCTGACAGGCTCTTCAGGTCAAATGTTGAGCAGAACACACTTGAGCAACATCTCTCTCATCTCTCTCTCTCCCAACTTCTCCATCACCTCCCTGACAGTCTCTGGCTCTTCAGGGTGAGTACGGGGAGCTGGCACAGATGGCACTGCACTGATGACCCGCTCTTCCACTCTCCGCTGCTCCGCCAACCACCCCTCGTGCCCCCCCCAAACAAATCTTGGTGTTTCTGTGGCCACGGTCCCCGGTGGGGTCACTGTCATTCCACCTTCCTTGGTGTCTCCTTCCAAGGAAGGGTCTCACATCTGGACATGATTTCCCCCCCATGTCCAAAACTCCTTAACCTCCATAACACGCTGCTTAGTCCTGCGTTGGTGGGGTATTCTGTCACGATTGTTAGGATAGACGGACCAAGGCGCAGCATTATTCGAGTTCCTCATGTTTTATTAGTGTAACTTAAACAAAACAATAAGCAACAACCATGAAGTAACAGAGCACACATCAGCACTCAACAAAACAATAAGCAACAACCATGAAGTAACAGAGCACACATCAGCACTCAACAAAACAATATCCCACAAAGCAGGTGAGAGAAAGGGCTTCCTAAATATGATCCCCAATTAGAGGCAACGATTACCAGCTGCCTCTAATTGGGAACCATACAACCCAGCCACATAGAAAATCAATGACTAGAACACCCCCCTAGTCACGCTCTGACCTAAACACCATAGAGAACTGAGGGCTCTCTATGGTCAGGGCGTGACACAAACAAATCATACTGAAAAATTACAAACAAATTACAGAAATGCCGACAGACAATCATTCAAGAATAATATAATAGTTATTACATCTTATTGTGTGTGCACAATAATAATAATTGAGCTAAATGAAAATACATTGAAGACACGATTTGAAACATTTCTAATCTACATGATTAAGCAATACAGGTCTTCTGGTAACAACATTCAATTAGCCACCAAATGGAAATTACATTCTGGTTAGCTTGTTTTCTCATTTTCAGATCATCAATCTTAGCCTAATGTAGCAGGCGTAAAAGAAACGCCTGAGGCAGCTCGGATGAAAACTGAAGCATCCGTTTTGAGGCTTCGCCTCTTCTCTGCTTTTCCCCTGAAAAGCAGATGATTTCGGTGACACCCACCCGGATGCACCCTCACATCCATCTAAATCTAGTTTTAAATGCCAAAACAAAACATTAGCAAAACACTAGCAAATACAGAATAATAATACAGAATTTTCTCTCCCATTATTGTCTGATGTTATTGCTATAGCATTGTGTGCTGTATATTAGTGACTGTACAGTGTATTGTATACATTTAAAAACAAAACAACTATGTTTTAAGTGAGAAGTAGGCATTGGTCTGAAATTCACGAGCACCACAATGCATACTTCACCCATACTCTACCAAGGTCTTCCAGCACACCACTTTGACCTACTACAGTAGCTATGTTGGTCAATTGTACTTTCAACAATGTGTAGGCAGGTTGCTAAGGATTCAGACCTTCTCAAACAGCTTAGTTCACACTCTTACAGGAGGTGCTTCCACAATGATGTGATTTGTACCACATTCAAGGTAATGTATTGCACCCCACACTAAGACAATGTATGCTTGAGCAAAACACAGCAATACAAGTGAAAGTACACAATAATGACAAATGGCAACAGACAAAATGTAGTTATTAGTATTTATTTAATATTAACTGTTGCATTTCTAGAGAGAAGCAAAAAAACTGAAGCCCATTTAAGCCAATATGGCATAAACTGGAAATGTTTACCCTGATCTCTTTTAACAAGATAATGGAGAATGCTCCTGGAAAATACACAAAATAATCAACATGTACCCATGAACTATTTCCATGAAAATGTTTTCTGAAGAAAGGCCTAGTACTGCACTACCTGTAAACAACAGTGAGTTATTACAAAAGAAACAATTTACAATCAAATGTACATTCATCAGACATAGTAAACTTTGCACTTACAATTCAGGGATGGCCACAATTGTGCTTGAATAGCTACAGGGTTATGCAGGCTGTCTTGTTCAAGCCCAGTTCTACCACACCTGATTCTACTATTTCAGGTCTCCATGAACAAAAAGGCATGTATGACTCTGTGGCTCGTCAATAGCAATTTTAGTAACTCCTGATACAAACACTGTGACAAATGACAAACTGCTGAGAGACAAACACCTGTAACAAAAAAGTACAAAATACTTTTAAGAATAAATATTTACAAATCTGACATTGAATAGGTGCTCTAAATCCTTCAGCTACAAATGTTTTTAGTAATGTTGTACACAGCTGTCCAACTCCAGTAAAAGAGCACACATTCCCACAAATATAAATGGCAGTATAAATATGAAATGAGATGGAACAGAACATACATAACTGTGTGTGATGTACTGTGTGATTATGAATATGCGTAAGTCGTTTGTCAGCTCGACGTGGGCCAGCTTGAAGAAATTCTTAGCTTCTCAAATGACAGAAAATGGTGGCTGAAAAGGAATCGTTTACAACCTGTGCAACTTATCGCATGTATTTGTAACATAGGGATGGCATGCATCTGACAGATGAGGGCAATGACGCCTTCTTCGAGAGTTTGAGAGCTGGTCTCTCCACTGTTCTCCCCTCCGTAGAAGCAAGACGCGCGCACCAGTACTAGTATGCGTCACACTCTCTGTACCTTGCCACTCAACGATGCCGAACGAACCCAAAGGCTCTTTTAAGAAACACCTAATAAATGAAAGTAATCACACATTGTGCGTACATGTGCACACCAGTGTGTGAGTGTGTAATGGGAAAGGGGGGGTCAAAAACTATACATGAAAGAGAATGGCCAAAAGAGCCCCTCCGGTAGGTGAACCCATGACCTTCAAACCCCAGCGTGGTGATGCTAAGCATTACACTACAGACCCTGTTATAGATATGTCAACTTGACACTATATAAATGATGACAGCACACGTTCGTTCCAAAATGTTTTTGTTCATTCACTCAGTACTGGTTGAACGTTTATTTCTCTTCCTTGAAAACAGTTACATTTTATCACATAACTAACCAAGATAGCAAACGTGCCATTTTATTTTGACTTCACAAGGTCGTGGAAGCAAGCAAAGATCCTTATGAGGTTGTTGTTTTACCTGGATGCTTTGTGTGCAACCTGCACCCCTGCTACTTTTTACTTGTGAATGGCGACTTCAGGTTTTCAGGAACACATTAAAAGTAACTTGACACTGTGTTGATCAGTAAGCGCAAATTTGGATTATAATGACAAGAAGAAAATAGCATTGACAGAGGAGTGTGCGAACTAAATTAATTAATAAGCTAAGGGATATAATTTGCTATGGATTTTCTAACAGCGACACGTTTGTTCTGGCGTGTGCATGTATTATAAATAAACAGTGTGGCAGTTTTCCCAAAGATGATTACACACAAGTGTTCAGTCATAGCAAAGCTAGCTATCTTCCTTTTGCTTCTTATCCAACTGGTGTAAGCTAGCTAGCTACCTTCATTTAGCTTCTTATCCAACTGGTGTAAGCTAGCTAGCTACCTTCATTTAGCTTCTTATCCAACTGGTGTAAGCTAGCTAGCTACCTTCATTTAGCTTCTTATCCAACTGGTGTAAGCTAGCTAGCTACCTTCATTTAGCTTCTTATCCAACTGGTGTAAGCTAGCTAGCTACCTTCATTTAGCTTCTTATCCAACTGGTGTAAGCTAGCTAGCTACCTTCATTTAGCTTCTTATCCAACTGGTGTAAGCTAGCTAGCTACCTTCATTTAGCTTCTTATCCAACTGGTGTAAGCTAGCTAGCTACCTTCATTTAGCTTCTTATCCAACTGGTGTAAGCTAGCTAGCTACCTTCCTTTTTGCTTCTTATCCAACTGGTGTAAGCTAGCTAGCTACCTTCCTTTTTGCTTCTTATCCAACTGGTGTAAGCTAGCTAGCTGCAGCTACAAGCATTCTCCTAGTTAGCTGCTACTGTTGCGTAGCAACCGAGTTGCAACCGGTTTTAGAACTCTGAGATTCGGCTGAAAAGATGTTAGCATTGTCAAAAATGCTCCAGAAAAGAGGCACATCGTTGGTTTTTATTGGGTAGAAATGTGCACATGAGAGCAATACGAGAAGCGGGGAGGGTGTCATATTGGCTTACATGTGATGGTAGGGAGATATGAATTTAACATTGAGCTTCAACCAATGTGTACTATAGTCGCGCCAACCAATATAATGTACTGCAGGCCTATAGTCTGTACTGTATACTATCGACTGCAGTGTTTCCCAACTGGCGACCTGTGGGCCGAATTTGGCTCGTGGGTGGTTTCATTTGACCCCCAAGTTTTCAGAGCAAGAAATCAACAATAATTATTTTTAAAAAGATATAAAAAAATGTTGGACATAAAAGACCAGGAAAACAGCTCCAAGTGATTTTTATTTAATACATCTGTTGCCATGTATTCCCACATTTTAGTCAAACATTATATCTGTTTGGGCTTCTTGTGGTCAATTTACAGTCCACAAAATATTTGTAATTATGTCATTATCATTATTAATAATGAGCCCTGCTGTTCAGTGAGTAGACAACAGACTGTGTATACTATAGACTGTGCTGTGTATTTTATATACAGTATGTAGCATACAGTGTGTAGGCTACTGTATAGACTTACAGAGCTGGGGCTGGAGTGTCGGCGCAGTTTGGGCGACTCTTTCCCAGTAGATGAGGCCTTGGAGGAGATACAGGCATTGTTCTCTGAGTGCACCCTCTTCACCTGGCTGGCGGGTTTCTCGAAGGCGTCGAAACCGCTCTGTGTCCGCTGAACCCTTACCTTCCTATCCTCAGGGATGGTGTCCAGGGGCGTGATGACCGAGTCCTTTCCCTGTCCGCTGCGTGTGGACATCTTTGTGACACATATCTGAGAGGAGAGAGGGACCGTGAGAGAGGGAGGAGAGAAAGGAGAAAGAGGGTGAGCGAAAATGAAAGTCAAGAAAATTATTACATCTGCATTTACTGCTGTTCGGACCAATACTACCCCCCTTCCCCCCACCAACTCCCCTCCTCCTCTAGATCTACCTTCATGTAATCTCTCTGTCTGTCTCCATCTCTCCCTCCCTGTGGAGTCCCAGTGCTACCTCTCTCTGTTAGAAGGTCTTTATCTCCATATCCCTCTGATCAAAACACAGCAACCATACTACTCTGTTCCTGCTGCTGCCTCTTTCACACCCCATTGCTGCTGTGCCTACTCACACACTCACACACACACAAGTACACACAAGTGCACATATGCGCACACAAACACACACATACACACGCATTTCCTCTAAACACAATGCAACCTACCGGCTACTCCACAGCCGCCAAAGAGTGTGTTTGTTCCCTGGGCAAAAAAGGACCAGGCAGCGTGTCGTGTTGTGCCACAGCCTACCTTTCAGATTAAATATTTAGTACTGGACTCCCCAACAAGCTGCTATTCTAATCACTACATATATACAATGACCAGGCTGCAGAAGAGTCACCTTGCAGGTCTCAGAGCGGAGTAGCTCTCTCACCCAGGTTAGGATTAGTCACGTTACACAGTTGGGCTTCTGACAGGGAACAAACAACAACAAATCATACTTTTTAGTGTAGAAGGATGTCCCTTGGGGGTATCCGTACCTAGGTATGACATGCGAGGGTTAGGTTAGTAAACATGCTGGAGCTAGAACCTCGTTGTCGTGCGTCCTTATTTTAGATAATACTACATGGTGTCAGAAGTGGTTTTAATAATCACATAAATGTGAAGGACGTACCAAGTAAATCATACATTCAGGCTGTTTCAAAGCAGGGAGGGCACAGTGTTGGAGATAAAACAGAGCATATCATTATTTTGCTAGCTAACGAGAAAGGACTAAGTTACTGCTAAGCAACATGTTGCAAGAGGAAGAAGCTGGCGGGATTTCAGGGTTTGCGACTCCACGGCCTCTGGCGCAAACACGGGCTCTGGCGCTCTGGCAAAACACGGGCTCTGGCACAAACACGGGCTCTGGCGCTAACACGGGCTCTGGCGCAAACACACGGGCTCTGGCGCAAACACGGGCTCTGGCGCGGGCTCTGGCAAAACACGGGCTCTGGCGGGCTCTGGCGCTAACACGGGCTCTGGCGCAAACACGGGCTCTGGCGCTAACACGGGCTCTGGCTCTGGCTCTGGCGCTAACACGGGCTCTGGCGCTCTGGCAAAACACGGGCTCTGGCGGGCTCTGGCGCAACACGGGCTCTGGCGCTAACACACGGGGGCTCTGGCAAACACGGGCTCTGGCACAAACACGGGCTCTGGCGCTAACACGGGCTCTGGCACAAACACGGGCTCTGGCACAAACACGGGCTCTGGCGCTACAAACACGGGCTCTGGCGGGCTCTGGCAAACACAGGGCTCTGGGCTCACGGGCTCTGGCACAAACACGGGCTCTGGCGCTAACACGGGCTCTGGCACAAACACGGGCTCTGGCGCTAACACGGGCTCTGGCGCAAACATGGGCTCTGGCACAAACACGGGCTCTGGCGCTAACACGGGCTCTGGCACAAACACGGGCTCTGGCGCTAACACGGGCTCTGGCGCAAACATGGGCTCTGGCACTAACACAGGCTCTGGCACTAACACGGGCTCTGGCGCTAACACGGGCTCTGGCACAAACACGGGCTCTGGCACAAACACGGGCTCTGGCACAAACACGGGCTCTGGCGCACTAACACGGGCTCTGGCACAAACACGGGCTCTGGCGCAAACACGGGCTCTGGCGCAAACACGGGCTCTGGCTCAAACACGGGCTCTGGTGCAAACACGGGCTCTGGCGCTAACACGGGCTCTGGCACAAACACGGGCTCTGGCACAAACACGGGCTCTGGCGCAAACACGGGCTCTGGCGCAAACACAGACAAGCCAGTGGCTAGTGCTGATGGATTTCGCATTAGTCCCCTAGAGAATTTTGATTGTATGGACATTCAAAACTGGCTGAAATGGATTGGGGGCTTTGAAAGGTACGGGGTAGCATCAGGCTTAAACGTGAAAAATTAGGCATTTCAAGTTAATACACTGATCTACTCTATGGGTGATGAAGCCGAGGATATATTAAATGCTTCAACGTTGACTGAGGAAGAGAAACTGAACTACAGTGCTGTTAAAGACTGTTTTGAAATGCATTTTGTAGGGAGACAACATTATATTTGAGAGAGCTCGGTTTAATATGCGCAAACAGGAGAAGGGTGAAACCACCGACAGTTTTAGCACAGCTGTTCACAAACTAGCAGAACATTGTCAGTTTGGTACGCTCAGGGAAGAGCTGATCCGAGATCGGATTGTAGTCGGAATAATAAATGTATCACTTTCTGAAAAGTTACAGTTGGATTCCCAGCTTACCTTGTCCAAAGCTGTAAACCAGGTTAGGCAGAATGAGACAGTAAAAAGCCAGCAGACGATGCTGCGCAACAGCAGCTCCTTGCAGAGCGAAGAGAGTGAGGAAATAAATGCATTTTCATACTGAGCTAAAAAAAAACGGAGGGGAGAAAACAATCACAGACAGCACCAGTAGCAAGTTCAAGTGTTTGTCACAAATGTGGGAAATCCCCTTTCCACAGATGGAAAGATTGCCCAGCAAAGGATTTGGAATGCAGGAAATGTCACAGGAGAGGACACTTTTCAGCTGTCTGTCGATTAAAGCAAATGCATGAGGTTTCAGAGGAGGTACAGCAGGACAGCATCTTTCTGGGAGAAATAAAGGGAAACAATACTGGCTGGCATTCAGACATTAAACTCAATGGGGAGGTTGTGTCATTTAAACTAGACACTGGGGCAGCAGTGACAGCTATCCCAAATAGGCTGTATATCTATAGCAGAGATGGCCCTTTGCTCTCTACAAACAAAAAACTATACGGGCCCAGTAATAAGATATTACCAGTGGTATGGCAGTTGGTGATTAAACTGGAGAGTAAAGACAAAAGTGTCCTCCAGCCTATCTTCGTCATTTACTCTCTGGCCAGACCGTTGCTGGGGCTGCCAGCAATTGAAGCATTGCATCTCATTGAGAGAGTGAGCGAAATGGAGGACTCAGGTGAGCTTTTCAAAAATAAATTCCCAAAAGTGTTTTCTGGTCTAGGAAGGATCCGCCTGAAAGAGGATGCTGTCCCCTATGCCCTTACTACCCCCCGCCGTGTGCCTATCCCTTTATTGGCCAGAGTAAAGGAAGAGTTGGGAAGGATGGAAGAAATTGGGGCGATGTCTAAAATAGAGAGTCCCACAGACTGGTGTGCAGGGATGGTGGTGGTCCCAAAAGTCAATGGGAACATAAGGATCTGTGTGGACATGACTAACTTGAATGAGGCACTCTGCAGAGAGAGACACATCTTACCATCAGTGGAGCAGTCACTGGCTCAGTTGGATGGCTCACTAGTCTTCACAAAGCTGGATGCCTGCTCAGGTTTCTGGCAGATACCGCTGTCATCACAGAGTAGGACACTCACAACGTTTATAACACCGTTTGGCCGTTACTGTTTTAATGTTTTGCCATTTGGAATCGCTTCCGGTCCTGAGCATTTCCAAAGACGCATGTCCCAGCTGTTGGATGGGCTGAGTGGCGTCATAGTCCACGCGGACGGTGTGCTTGTGTGTGGAAGGGACAGAGCAGAACATGATGTAAGGCTCACAGCAGTTCTGACCAGACTCCAGGAGACTGGCCTGACACTCAATGAAAAATGCACTTCTGCACAGTCAGAGGTATTGTTCTTGGGACACACAATCAGTTCAGCTGGAATAGAGCGAGACCCGGAGAAGATCAGCGCCATCACAGATATGCCCATACCCCAGAATATGGCTGAAGTCAGGACCTTCTTAGGCATGGCCACTCTATGTAGGTTCCTCCCACAGTTTTCAGATAAATCAAAACCCCTGAGAGACTTACTAGCCAAAGAGAATGACTGGTCATGGGGTCACGTGCAACAGGTGGCGTTTGACAAAATCAAAGGAGACCTGGCCTCACAGAGAGTGCTGGCCCAGTACCGTCCCCACGCTAAGACAAAGGTATCAGCAGATGCATCATCCTTTGGGCTAGGGTGGTCCTCACACAGATGCAGGACAACATGGAGTGACGTCCAATAGCATACATCTCCCGAAGCTTATCCGACACAGAGCAAAGGTATGCACAAGTGGAGAAGGAGGCGTTTGCTATCACATGGGCATGTGAAAGGCTCAGCCAATACCTTATTGGCCTGCAGTTTACAGCAGAGACTGACCACAAACTACTGTTGGCTCTGTTAGGGACAAAAACACTGGACGACTTGCCTCCCAGAGTTCTGCGCTTCCGCCTCAGATTACTGAGGTTCACCCACAAGATGGTGTATGTGCCAGGGAAGGCACTGATCACAGCTGATGCACCCTCCAGGGCCCCAATTAAACATCCATTATGGGCCGTCGCCTGCCGAGCTCCTGATGGGCAGGAGGCTGCGTTCCCCATTGCCTGTCTCGCCGGCTCAGCTTAAACCCCGATGGCCTAACAGGAAGGCCTTCGCTGAGAGGGTCAAACGGCTGAAACAAATGCAAACTGGAGACTTTAATCGGAGACACCGTGCTAAGGAGAGGCCAGAGCTGACCGAAGGTCAACATGTGTGGATTACAAACTCAAAGACACCAGCAATAGTGCTGAGGAAAGCGGATGCCCCACGCTCCTATATGGTGGACACAGGCTCAGAAGAGGTACGAAGGAACAAAACACACCTCAGAGCTCTTCCAGATCTACCAGCCACACAGACTGAGGCCACAGAAAATGCACAAAAAGAGGGTGAAGGAGAGGGAATGCTCACAGAGCCACAAGCGCGCCCAAAAAGGGATGTGAAGCCACCAGAGTGGCTGAAAGACTGTTACGTGAAGAGAAAATATACTGTTGGGGACCATACCCAGCAAAAAGAGACTAAGTTAATGTTCATACTGTGTCATTTAATGCTTTCATACTGTTTCAGGATGTGAAGTAGCATGTTAGAGAATAATAATGGTTTCCAAATTGCATTTCAGTTATGCTTCAGTGGTTATGCATGCTGAGTTCTTCTTCATTGGAGAGGGGAAGATGTAGTAGGATGTCCCTTGGGGGTATCCGTACCTACAGTGGGGCAAAAAAGTATTTAGTCAGCCACCAATTGTGCAAGTTCTCCCACTTAAAAAGATGAGAGAGGCCTGTAATTTTCATCATAGGTACACTTCAACTATGACAGACAAAATGAGAAAAAAAAATCCAGAAAATCACATTGTAGGATTTTTTATGAATTTATTTGCAAAGCTACCCGTATCTTCTTGCATTGTAAAGTGTTTTATCCTGTATAGACATTGTTTTACGAACAGTAATTAACCGATTCTAAATTTCTACATACTTCTGTGCAGCATGATTGTGGGGGGGGGATTGGCTGCGCTGATAGACAGGCTTGATCCTTGAGACACATTTGACAGAAGTACCGAAACTACAATTCTAGTACCAAAGCATTTTACATGTTCTAGTATTGGAAAAAGTACATACGTATTGGTATACAGTGCAACACTAATGCACTAATGCATGCAGAGTAAATCTCGACAACAACACACCGACATAACCCATATGTCCCAAACAAAACGTTTTAACAGTATTGCAAAAATAACATCAACAGCAATGTACAAGACCTTATATCAGATGCTTGTGTAAATGCACGTGCACACGCACACGCACACACACACACACACATGCACACACACACACACACACACACACACACACACACACACACACACACACACACACACACACACACACACACACACAGGCATACTTACTGCATTACATCCTCTCTCTACCAGTTCCTCCCATTCCCCAGCCCACATCCCACTTCCCTTCCTGACCTCCCAAAAATGTCAGAGCAAGACTCTATGAGCCTCTCTGGACTCTGTGGAGAGAACGGACTGGCTGGCAGACACACAATCAGCGTCTATGGTTGTGACATGTGCAAACAAATATTTTTGCATGCTATCATTATATCATAGCTGTAGGCAGGGCATGCTGTAGCTGTAGTTTACCTAGTATGACACCCTGAATTAGTCTCTGTCACCCTAACCCAGATAGGACAGTCTCACTATGATATATGAGCTGCAAGATTATTAGAGAATGTATGGTAGTGGTTTAATTACAATACAATATGAGATATATAGATTATTAGAGAATGTAGGGTAGTGGTTTAGTTACACTACAATATGAGATATATAGATTATTAGATAATGTACGGTAATGGTTCAGTTACACTACAATATGAGCTAGATAGATTATTAGAGAATGTACGGTAATGGTTCAGTTACACTACAATATGAGATATATAGATTATTAGAGAATGTACAGTAATGGTTCAGTTACACTACAATATGAGATATATAGATTATTAGAGAATGTATGGTAGTGGTTTAATTACAATACAATATGAGATATATAGATTATTAGAGAATGTAGGGTAGTGGTTCAGTTACACTACAATATGAGATATATAGATTATTAGATAATGTACGGTAATGGTTCAGTTACACTACAATATGAGCTAGATAGATTATTAGAGAATGTACACTACAATATGAGATATATAGTAATGGTTCAGTTACACTACAATATGAGATATATAGATTATTAGAGAATGTACAGTAATGGTTCAGTTACACTACAATATGAGATATATAGATTATTAGAGAATGTACAGTAATGGTTCAGTTACACTACAATATGAGATATATAGATTATTGGAGAATGTACAGTAATGGTTCAGTTACACTACAATATGAGATATATAGATTATTAGAGAATGTACAGTAATGGTTCAGTTACACTACAATATGAGCTAGATAGATTATTAGAGAAATGTGAGAGCAGAATTGCAGGAGGATGTTATAATACTTTTATTGCATCAAATGGTTGTTTTATGCAACATAATAAGGGGTTGTTAGAAGACTCATCTGTGTTTGTTCTACTGGGGATGGGCCTCTGGAAGATTTACGATGTCTTTGGGGATACCGCATTCCAGAGCATGAGTTAATGTTTCTGTTCTATATGGTACGAGGGAGAGATGACCCCAGACCCAGACCCTGGTCTCTACACAAAGAAAACAGTTTTTACAGCAGATACTGTCTGCTGTGAATTATAAGTATCTTTCATACAAATCTTAACCTTGTGACCCTTTCCATACATCTGTTGTTCGTCATGTAGACAGAAAGGGGTGTATCTTGGCTATAAAAGACCTTTGTACTTTTGTCTCGGGGCTCTCAACTAAGCATCTGAGGGTGATTCGTCAACCAGCAGCATTATCGTAGAGCACTCAATCGATTCACTTTATATGTGTTTGTTGTATTGACCTGCTCCCTTATTAATACATCAATAAAGATTCAGTTTAAGTATAACTCTGACGTGTGCGATACGTTTGTCTCTCCTCATTTGATAGTAAAGAAATTAACCACCACAGAATGTACGGTAGTGGTTCAGCTACACTACAATATGAGCTCTAGATTATTAGAGAATGTACGGTAGTGGTTCAGTTACACTACAATATGAGCTCTAGATTATTAGAGAATGTACGGTAGTGGTTCAGTTACACTACAATATGAGCTAGATAGATTATTAGAGAATGTACAGAAGTGGTTCAGTTACACTACAATATGAGATATATAGATTATTAGAGAATGTACAGTAGTGGTTCAGTTACACTACAATATGAGCTAGATAGATTATTAGAGAATGTACAGTAGGGGTTCAGTTACATTACAATATGAGATATATAGACCGTACATTCTCTAATAATCTAGAGCTCATATTGTAGTGTAACTGAACCACTACCGTACATTCTCTAATAATCTAGAGCTCATATTGTAGTGTAACTGAACCACTACCGTACATTCTCTAATAATCTAGAGCTCATATTGTAGTGTAACTGAACCACTACTGGGCTGCATGAGGAAGGAAGGATGTAGGAAGATGTGACATTCATTCCCACTTCCAATGAGGTCAGACGGGCTGACAGAGGTGGATCAGGATACACTCTACCTGCCGTTGCTATGGGCCACTGTCTCAGAGACAGCAGTGGAAAGAGCAGAGATGCTTTCTATTTACTTGTTATTAAGAAATTACTGTAAGTGGTAAAGAGTCACTTCCTGAAATGACTGTAAATGATAAAGAGGCACTTCCTGAAATTGCTGTAAGTGGCACTTTGTGGTAACTTAATAATAGTTCAACATAATAAAAATTGAAATGTTTTGCTCTGTTTAGCTCTGGCCCTATATTATATAATACAGCTCTTATACCATATTATAATGTTACAATGTCAGCCTTCAGATATTTATTGAGAGAGTTTCCCTACTTATAATCTAAGCCTACAGATATTTAGTGAGATGAGTTTCACTTCCCAACCAACTCCTAATTAACTAACATCAACGGTTGTATAAAATATTCAGACAGCCGAGCCGAGGGACCACTCCTTCGTTCATTGTCCCAGATCTGTGGCCATCATTAGAGACGCAATGCCATGAGATAAACACACCCTATGGAAAATAACACAAACCATGTCTCAGAAAAAAACACAACACTGCAGCACATATCACAGTGACTGATCATAGCCAGAGGAGCTGTGTTAGTTACATCACAGTGACTGCTCATAGCCAGAGGAGCTGTGTTAGTTACATCACAGTGACTGATCATAGCCAGAGGAGCTGTGTTCGTTACATCACAGTGACTGATCATAGCCAGAGGAGCTGTGTTAGTTACATCACAGTGACTGATCATAGCCAGAGGAGCTGTGACTGCTGTTATAACAGTGACTGCTCATAGCGAGAGGAGCTGTGTTCGTTGCATCACAGTGACTGCTCATAGCCAGAGGAGCTGTGTTCATTGCATCACAGTGACTGATCATAGCCAGAGGAGGTGTGTTAGTTACATCACAGTGACTGATCATAGCCAGAGGAGCTGTGTTAGTTACATCACAGTGACTGATCATAGCCAGAGGAGCTGTGACTGCTGTTATAACAGTGACTGCTCATAGCGAGAGGAGCTGTGTTCGTTGCATCACAGTGACTGCTCATAGCCAGAGGAGCTGTGTTCATTGCATCACAGTGACTGATCATAGCCAGAGGAGGTGTGTTAGTTACATCACAGTGACTGATCATAGCCAGAGGAGGTGTGTTAGTTACATCACAGTGACTGATCATAGCCAGAGGACCTGTGTTCGTTACATCACAGTGACTGATCATAGCCAGAGGAGCTGTGTTCGTTACATCACAGTGACTGATCATAGCCAGAGGAGCTGTGTTCGTTACATCACAGTGACTGATCATAGCCAGAGGAGCTGTGTTCGTTACATCACAGTGACTGCTCATAGCCAGAGGAGCTGTGTTCGTTACATCACAGTGACTGCTCATAGCCAGAGGAGCTGTGTTAGTTACATCACAGTGACTGATCATAGCCAGAGGAGCTGTGTTCGTTACATCACAGTGACTGATCATAGCCAGAGGAGCTGTGTTAGTTACATCACAGTGACTGATCATAGCCAGAGGAGCTGTGACTGCTGTTATAACAGTGACTGCTCATAGCCAGAGGAGCTGTTTCGTTACATCACAGTGACTGATCATAGCCAGAGGAGCTGTGTTCGTTACATCACAGTGACTGATCATAGCCAGAGGAGCTGTGTTCGTTACATCACAGTGACTGATCATAGCCAGAGGAGCTGTGACTGCTGTTATAACAGTGACTGCTCATAGCCAGAGGAGCTGTGTTCATGACATAACAGTGACTGCTCATAGACAGAGGATCTGTGTTCGTTGCATCACAGTGACTGCTCATAGCCAGAGGAGCTGTGTTCATTGCATCACAGTGACTGATCATAGCCAGAGGAGGTGTGTTAGTTACATCACAGTGACTGATCATAGCCAGAGGAGGTGTGTTAGTTACATCACAGTGACTGATCATAGCCAGAGGACCTGTGTTCGTTACATCACAGTGACTGATCATAGCCAGAGGAGCTGTGTTCGTTACATCACAGTGACTGCTCATAGCCAGAGGAGCTGTGTTCGTTACATCACAGTGACTGATCATAGCCAGAGGAGCTGTGTTCGTTACATCACAGTGACTGCTCATAGCCAGAGGAGCTGTTTCGTTACATCACAGTGACTGATCATAGCCAGAGGAGCTGTGTTCGTTACATCACAGTGACTGATCATAGCCATAAGAGCTGTGTTCATGACATAACAGTGACTGCTCATAGCCAGAGGAGCTGTGTTCATTGCATCACAGTGACTGCTCATAGCCAGGGGAGCTGTGGTCATGACATAACAGTGACTGTTCATAGCCAGAGGACCTGTGTTCATTGCATCACAGTGACTGCTCATAGCCAGAGGAGCTGTGACTGCTGACATAACAGTGACTGTTCATAGCCAGAGGAGCTGTGTTCGTTACATCACAGTGACTGCTCATAGCCAAAGGACCTGTGTTCGTTACATCACAGTGACTGCTCATAGCCAGAGGAGCTGTGTTCATTGCATCACAGTGACTGCTCATAGCCAGAGGAGCTGTGTTTGTTACATCACAGTGACTGATCATAGCCAGAGGGGCTTTGTTCGTTACATCACAGTGACTGCTCATAGCCAGAGGAGCTGTGTTCGTTACATCACAGTGATCACAGTGACTGATCATAGCCATCAACAGTGACTTCATAGCCAGAGGAGCTGTGTTCGTTACATCACAGCCAGAGGAGCTGTGTTCATGACATAACAGTGACTGCTCATAGCCAGAGGAGCTGTGTTCGTTACATCACAGTGACTGCTCATAGCCAGGGGAGCTGTGGTCATGACATAACAGTGACTGCTCATAGCCAGAGGACCTGTGTTCATTGCATCACAGTGACTGCTCATAGCCAGAGGAGCTGTGACTGCTGACATAACAGTGACTGCTCATAGCCAGAGGAGCTGTGTTCATGACATAACAGTGACTGCTCATAGCCAGAGGATCTGTGTTCGTTGCATCACCGTGACTGCTCATAGCCAGAGGAGCTGTGTTCATTGCATCACAGTGACTGCTCATAGCCAGAGGAGCTGTGTTTGTTACATCACAGTGACTGCTCATAGCCAGAGGAGCTGTGTTTGTTGCATCACAGTGACTGCTCATAGCCATAGGAGCTGTGTTTGTTACATTACAGTAACTGCTCATAGCCAGAGGAGCTGTGTTTGTTACATCACAGTGACTGCTCATAGCCAGAGGAGCTGTGTTCGTTGCATCACAGTGACTGCTCATAGCCAGAGGACCTGTGTTCATTGCATCAGTGACTGCTCATAGCCAGAGGAGCTGTGTTTGTTACATCACAGTGACTGCTCATAGGCAGAGGATCTGTGTTCGTTGCATCACAGTGACTGCTCATAGCCAGAGGACCTGTGTTCATTGCATCACAGTGACTGCTCATAGCCAGAGGAGCTGTGTTTGTTACATCACAGTGACTGATCATAGCCAGAGGAGCTGTGTTCGTTACATCACAGTGACTGCTCATAGCCAGAGGAGCTGTGTTCGTTACATCACAGTGACTGATCATAGCCAGAGGAGCTGTGTTCATGACATAACAGTGACTGCTCATAGCCAGAGGAGCTGTGTTCGTTACATCACAGTGACTGCTCATAGCCAGGGGAGCTGTGGTCATGACATAACAGTGACTGCTCATATCCAGAGGACCTGTGTTCATTGCATCACAGCGACTGCTCATAGCCAGAGGAGCTGTGACTGCTGACATAACAGTGACTGCTCATAGCCAGAGGAGCTGTGTTCATGACATAACAGTGACTGCTCATAGCCAGAGGAGCTGTGTTCGTTGCATCACAGTGACTGCTCATAGCCAGTGGAGCTGTGTTTGTTACATCACAGTGACTGCTCATGGCCAGAGGAGCTGTGTTTGTTGCATCACAGTGACTGCTCATAGCCATAAGAGCTGTGTTTGTTACATTACAGTAACTGCTCATAGCCAGAAGAGCTGTGTTTGTTACATCACAGTGACTGCTCATAGCCAGAGGAGCTGTGACTGCTGACATAACAGTGACTGTTCATAGCCAGAGGAGCTGTGTTCGTTACATCACAGTGACTGCTCATAGTGACTGCTCAGCCAGGACCTGTGTTCGTTACATCACAGTGACTGATCATAGCCAGAGGAGCTGTGTTAGTTACATCACAGTGACTGCTCATAGCCAGAGGAGCTGTGTTCGTTACATCACAGTGACTGCTCATAGCCAGAGGAGCTGTGTTAGTTACAACACAGTGACTGCTCATAGCCAGAGGAGCTGTGTTCGTTACATCAGAGTGACTGATCATAGCCAGAGGGGCTTTGTTCGTTACATCACAGTGACTGCTCATAGCCAGAGGAGCTGTGTTCGTTACATCACAGTGACTGATCATAGCCAGAGGAGCTGTGTTCATGACATAACAGTGACTGCTCATAGCCAAAAGAGCTGTGTTCGTTACATCACAGTGACTGCTCATAGCCAGGGGAGCTGTGGTAATGACATAACAGTGACTGCTCAAAGCCAGAGGACCTGTGTTCATTGCATCACAGTGACTGCTCATAGCCAGAGGAGCTGTGTTCATGACATAACAGTGACTGCTCATAGCCAGAGGAGCTGTGTTCGTTGCATCACAGTGACTGCTCATAGCCAGTGGAGCTGTGTTTGTTACATCACAGTGACTGCTCATAGCCAGAGGAGCTGTGTTTGTTACATCACAGTGACTGCTCATAGCCAGAGGAGCTGTGTTTGTTGCATCACAGTGACTGCTCATAGCCATAGGAGCTGTGTTTGTTACATTACAGTAACTGCTCATAGCCAGAAGAGCTGTGTTTGTTACATCACAGTGACTGCTCATAGCCAGAGGAGCTGTGACTGCTGACATAACAGTGACTGTTCATAGCCAGAGGAGCTGTGTTCGTTACATCACAGTGACTGCTCATAGCCAGAGGACCTGTGTTCGTTACATCACAGTGACTGATCATAGCCAGAGGAGCTGTGTTAGTTACATCACAGTGACTGCTCATAGCCAGAGGAGCTGTGTTCGTTACATCACAGTGACTGCTCATAGCCAGAGGAGCTGTGTTCGTTACAACACAGTGACTGCTCATAGCCAGAGGAGCTGTGTTCGTTACATCACAGTGACTGATCATAGCCAGAGGGGCTTTGTTCGTTACATCACAGTGACTGCTCATAGCCAGAGGAGCTGTGTTCATGACATAACAGTGACTGCTCATAGCCAGAGGAGCTGTGTTCGTTACATCACAGTGACTGCTCATAGCCAGGGGAGCTGTGGTAATGACATAACAGTGACTGCTCAAAGCCAGAGGACCTGTGTTCATTGCATCACAGTGACTGCTCATAGCCAGAGGAGCTGTGACTGCTGACATAACAGTGACTGCTCATAGCCAGAGGAGCTGTGTTCATGACATAACAGTGACTGCTCATAGCCAGAGGAGCTGTGTTCGTTGCATCACAGTGACTGCTCATAGCCAGTGGAGCTGTGTTTGTTACATCACAGTGACTGCTCATAGCCAGAGGAGCTGTGTTTGTTACATCACAGTGACTGCTCATAGCCAGAGGATCTGTGTTCGTTGCATCACAGTGACTGCTCATAGCCAGAGGACCTGTGTTCATTGCATCACAGTGACTGCTCATAGCCAGAGGACCTGTGTTCATTGCATCACAGTGACTGCTCATAGCCAGAGGAGCTGTGTTCGTTACATCACAGTGACTGCTCATAGCCAGAGGAGCTGTGTTCGTTACATCACAGTGACTGCTCATAGCCAGGGGAGCTGTGGTCATGACATAACAGTGACTGCTCATAGCCAGAGGAGCTGTGACTGCTGACATAACAGTGACTGCTCATAGCCAGAGGAGCTGTGTTCATGACATCACAGTGACTGCTCATAGCCAGAGGAGCTGTGTTCATTACATCACAGTGACTGCTCATAGCCAGAGGAGCTGTGTTAGTTACATCACAGTGACTGCTCATAGCCAGAGGAGCTGTGTTCGTTACATCACAGTGACTGATCATAGCCAGAGGAGCTGTGTTCGTTACATCACAGTGACTGCTCATAGCCAGAGGAGCTGTGTTCGTTACATCACAGTGACTGCTCATAGCCAGGGGAGCTGTGGTCATGACATAACAGTGACTGCTCATAGCCAGAGGAGCTGTGACTGCTGACATAACAGTGACTGCTCATAGCCAGAGGAGCTGTGTTCATGACATAACAGTGACTGCTCATAGCCAGAGGAGCTGTGTTCGTTGCATCACAGTGACTGCTCATAGCCAGAGGAGCTGTGTTCATTGCATCACAGTGACTGCTCATAGCCAGTGGAGCTGTGTTTGTTACATCACAGTGACTGCTCATAGCCAGAGGAGCTGTGTTTGTTGCATCACAGTGACTGCTCATAGCCATAGGAGCTGTGTTTGTTACATTACAGTAACTGCTCATAGCCAGAAGAGCTGTGTTTGTTACATCACAGTGACTGCTCATAGCCAGAGGATCTGTGTTCGTTGCATCACAGTTACTGCTCATAGCCAGAGGACCTGTGTTCATTGCATCACAGTGACTGCTCATAGCCAGAGGAGCTGTGTTTGTTACATCACAGTGACTGCTCATAGCCAGAGGAGCTGTGTTCGTTACATCACAGTGACTGCTCATAGCCAGAGGACCTGTGTTCATTGCATCACAGTGACTGTTCATAGCCAGAGGAGCTGTGTTAGTTACATCACAGTGACTGCTCATAGCCAGAGGAGCTGTGTTTGTTACATCACAGTGACTGCTCATAGCCAGAGGAGATGTGTTTGTTGCATCACAGTGACTGCTCATAGCCAGAGGAGCTGTGTTCGTTACATCACAGTGACTGCTCATAGCCAGAGGAGCTGTGTTTGTTACATCACAGTGACTACTCATAGCCAGAGGAGCTGTGTTCATTACAATGACTATATATTGGGTTTATTATTCACAATAATAATTCACATTATGTCAAATGTGTTTTGCTAGAAACTGATCGTAGCACTGTTGAGTTATTGGAATAGAAGATGTTGCTGTGGTTTAAAACCATCTCCCAGAGAGGAAAGTAGCTGTAGCCCTCTATAGAGATACAAGATGATGCTGGGCAAGAGTTAGTGATGGGGAAAAGAGGTTCAGATACAGTAAGACTGGGCATTGGATTAGGCTTTGGGAAAGGTAGGTGATTTTCTAAATTTTTCCCAATCCACTAAGCTACAGTATCTATGCCACAGCTGGGTTGATAAGAATGATGTATATAAACCCTGGATTGCCGATTGCTTTGTATTGGCCATTGAGAGGCTTTGAAGCCACCGGTCGGCCATATTGGCACACTCAGGTAGGAGCATTCCTCCATAGGAATGAATGGAATTCTACAGTATTTCAATTAAATGTTTCAAGGACTAAATTACATGTATTGAAGTATTATATGTATTTATTAAAGTGTCTGTAACAGAATAAATGTGACAAAAACAAATGTAGACATTAATTAACATATTTCTATAACTTCCAAAATACTTTTTTACAACAGTGAGGGAGTGCCAATAAAACACAAATTCAAATAGAGCAAACCAGACCCTTTACAGCTGTCCACAAAAACAGAACTGTGCCCTGACCTGTCCGTCCATGCCTTAATCCCTCTGTTTTTCCACCCTACATTCTTCCATCTGTCCATACCTTTGTTCCTCAATCCCTCTGCCCCTCAACCCTTCCATCCATCCCTCCCACAGGTATCTATCTATAGGTTGTGTGAGTTGTACAACCCTTTGTCCATCTAGAGCCAGCCATTCAGCCAGTCAGTCAGCTAACCATCCAGCCAGCCGACCAGAGGCCCAGGCCTCACCTCCACCTCCTCCCTCTGATTAGTTCCGAGAGAACTTGGCTCTGATTTGGATGAAGATGGAGGATAAAAACAGGCTTCCCCAGCACTTCCAGCCTAAGGAGTCAGAAGCACACAGGGTCACTCAGACCAATCACTCTGACACTTACAAACTCCAGTGTGGATCTCTATCTACTCTAGACCAATGCCAACAACCCAGCTCATCTATAGTTCAAAGCTCACTGTTCAGAGCCAACCAGAACAAGGAGAGGAGACCAACAATGGATCAATAAGTAGAACAAGGTAATCCAATCGACTAGACGTAACACGTCACAACTAAAACCTCCACTCTATTTATTTAGTGTTGAAGTGTTGGATGTAGTGTCTGACAGAATGTGCCTCTGTTGAGGTTTTAGTCCAGGGCAGAATGACTGTTGGCTTAGGTTCAGCCTTACTGACACTACTGTAAGAGGTTCAACACTGGGCTAGGCTGGGCTTGTCTGAAAACATTATTGTTAGAGGAATAATAAGATAGATTTACGTCTGTCTCCAGACGAGAGGGAGGGACTGGGAGGCCGGCCATCTAGAGGGAGTCTTCTCATTCTGTAGAGTGGCTTGGCTTGGCTTTAGTCATGCAGAGCCAGAAACAGACAGTCTTCTGAAGGGCAAGTGAGGATAGGTTGGCTTTGAAAAAGGTGGGATGGTTTGGGTGGGTCTTTGAAGTAGGTACGGTGGGTTTAGTGGGCATTTGAACTTCAGCAAGTGGAGCAGTAGTCCGGTGATGCAATGATACCAATCCAGTTGTATCCGTTAATGGTTCATTCCATGCTTTTCTACTGGACGCAGTGGTTGATCTTCCTACAGTAAATGATCCCCATTTACTACGAGACATACCACTCCAACTACAACAGCTGCTGTGTGTGAAGAACGAAATATGCATAACAAAATATAGAGAGTGAATTATTGAGTCATTAGAAAGTTGTCTCCATGACGATTCAGACATATTGTCCTCCTTTTATGAAAGTAGCAGTGAATCAGAGATTAATGAATGCATAGGCTACGTCCCCCTGACAGATAAGTGCTGTAGTACTTATCACATTCAATGTGTTTATAATAAATCCATCAATGGTTATCACTTCATTGGAGCCTACAGTCTCAATATTATGAATCATTATCATAGTATTAAGGCTACCATTGTGCTCTATAGAAATGGATCTGAAGAACAGAACAGAACAGAGATTACTAACAAGATATGCACATATACCACCGGGAAGGGTAAGGCGGAGGGGCAGCATACATGACAGATCAATATCTGGAACAGGGGTAGGCAACCCTGGTCCTGGAGTGCTGCAGGTAGGACAGGTGGGTTGAATTGAGGCATTCGCTGAACTGATCAATTAACTTAGTAGCTCAGTGTGGTGCCTAGTAGGGGGAAAAATCCTGCAGTATCTGTGGCACTCCAACAACAGCATTGCCTACCCCTGATCTGGAAGATCAAACAGTCTAAATCTGGCTTCATAGCATTACAGGAAGTGTAAAGGGCTCAGGTTTGAACCCAGACATTGGCCTCCTCATAACTCACTATCAAAAGAGCACCACTTCAACTTAGGCCCTACACTCTTAGAAAGAAAGGTGCTCTCTGGATCCCAAAATGGTCATTTGGCTCTCTGCATAGAGGCCCTTTGAAGAAACTTTTTGGTTCCAGGTAGAACTATTTTTGTTCCAAGTAGAACCCTTTTGGTTCCAGGTAGAACCCTTATGGGTTCCTGAAGAACTCTTTCCACAGAGGGTTCTACTTGAAACCAAAAAGGGTTCTATGGGGACAGCCGAAGAACCCTTTTGGATCCCCTTTTCTCTAAGCATGTAGAACCACTCACTCCTCCTTAGGCCTCTCTGCCTTCTTCCCCCTCTTCCTCCCTCTCCTAACCACTTGACTCTCTCATCCACTCCTCTCTTATTTCCCTCATCGCTTTCCCTCCCTTTTTGTCCTCATCATTCTCTTTCTGAAATCAGTCCCTGTTCTCTTCTGGTCTTTCTAAGGAGAAGAGGGAAGAGAAAAGCAGCAGCAGCAGCACCCCTCCATGGCTCGATGGTTTAGTCTGGTTGAACGGTGATAGATACTTTGAAATGTATATTTATTATATCTATCGCCCTTCAACCAGGCTAAACCATCGAGCCATTTGAGGAGGGCTGCGGCTGCGTTCCTATTAATTTCTCTTCTCCCATCTCCTTAGAAAGACAAGAATGTACGTTGTGTCGTATGGCCCTGCAGAAAAGCCCAAGGCACAGCCTCTCAGCCTCAGTAGTGTTCTGTGTGGCGTTAACACAGATGGGAGAGTGGCATCGCTCGGTCCGATGGACACTCAGGCCAGCGTGACATGTGAGCTGCAAACACTGCTACAGAGTAGCCATTCAGACGGGTAAACACCAGCACCTCGCAGCACAACAATGGAAACATACCTTCTAGCACTGAGGGAGGGAGGGAAGGGGGGAGGGAGGGAGGAGGCGAGAGACAGAGAGGCAGAAAGAAGTCTAAAGATGCTCTCGTTTGTGCTTGCTGAATGAATGCAACGTAAAGAACCTGTATAGAAACTGCAGATGAGGCTTTCCAGAGTTCCAGAGTCAGCTCACCGTGTTCCACACACAACCCCTCCCCCCTGCGTCTACATAACCTTGTCACATCCTCCCTAATCACTATCACACATAGATAGTCTCAGGTGGGCCTGCGTGGAGCTAGCACGTGAGCTCATCATGGTCCACACATATACATACACACACAGAGAGATGCACATACACGCACCCACACACAGCACTGCTGCTACTCCGTCTATTTCTCTACATGCCCTAGATGGTAAATGATAAACATGCATATCTAACGTACTGTACAGCATGTGTGTGATGTGTCTGAGGAATACTATTCCGGGTGAGCGCCACACACACACACACACACACACACAAACACACACACCTGCAGAGAGAGATGAAGGGAGAGTGGGAACTAAGGATTTGGGGAGGAGGAGAAATCATCAGTAATCAGTTTGTCTTCTTACCTTATAGCAGGGCACAGCTCACCTGGGATCCTCTGGAGAGCAGACGGAACACACCGCACCACTAACACCAATCACTCTCCTCTCATTTCCCTGCTAACAAACTCAAAACATCTCCCTCTCTATCCCTTGCTCTGTCTCTCCCTCTCTCTCCCGCTAGCCCTGGCAGGTTGGAAACGAGGAGATTGTACTACAACACAGGGGGTGAAACTGGAGGGGGAAGTGGCAGACTGACGCGTCACAATCTTCCCGGGTGCTGAGCAGAGAGAGATGATGCGTTGTGATTTGAGACGAAAGTGGCGTTAAGAGACGGGCTGTGGCGCAGCAGATGGCTGAGGGGTTCTCCTGTGTCCATGTCAGCGATACTGGAGCACCGGCGGCCCCCGTTTAGCGATGAGAGATGGTGCGGCCGGTGGAGTTTGAGGAAGCAGACTGTGGCAGCAGCAGTGTCTGCAGCATTAGCAATAGCAGTGTAGCAGTGTAGCTGGGTTAGCCCATGCGTGCACTGAGCCGGGGCTGAGCTGGGGCTGGCAAAAGGGAGAGAAGGGCTCAAACACTATCGATTGTGTCTTTCTCTCCTCTATCTCTCACTCTCTCTCTCTCTTCTCTCTGTATAGCACAGTACAGTATACACTTAGGCTGCAGCACTTACCCTGCCAGCCTGCCAGCCTGCATCCATTAATCTAGCCCTGGATGAGAAGCATCAACAACAATCACAGAGGAGAGATGCATGGGGAGACACTCCTTAAGTGCTGTCAGGGTTTAGCCTCACAACATATTGCATTCAGTATTCATTCAGTATACATTCATCTGATATTGTCTCTTCAACTTTTCATATGGAAGTAGGGGTTTGTGTGTGTGTGTGTGTGTGTGTGTGTGTGTGTGTGTGTGTGTGTGTGTGTGTGTGTGTGTGTGTGTGTGTGTGTGTGTGTGTGTGTGTGTGTGTGTGTGTGTGTGTGTGTGTGTGTGTGTGTGTGTGTGTGTGTGTGTGCGTGTGTCATTCAGATAGGGTATAGAGGTCAAATAATTATCTTCCACTGTGACAGCTCAATTTGTGAAAACGCCAACATCATGACCCTGTCACATAACACACCACAAACCACAGAGGGAGAGAAATATTACTCTCTCGCTTTCTTAGTTTCTGACTTGCTCTCTACCTCTCTCTCGTTCTCTCCCTCCCTTTCTCCTCCTCTACCTATCTTTTTCTCTCTCTTCATCTCATGGATGACCCTGACTGACGTGTTGCCACAGGAACCAGAGTGTGTCCATTGTGTTGTGGAGGCTCTTCATTAAAATACCTGATAACAGGCAGAAAAGCGTGAAATCCACATTAACAATGTTGTATCTCGAGGCTAACAAATGGGCATTCTACCCTGGCAATCATAGAATATAATTCAGGAAACACTTAGCATCCTAATACAATATTAAATCGGTAAAAGAGGTCCTGGGTGGCGCAGCGGTCAAAAGTACTGCACCGCCACCACAGCCTGCGGTTCCATCCCAGGCTGTGCCACAACCGGCCGTGACCAGGAGCCCCATAGGACGACGGAGCACAATTGGTTCAGCACCATCCGGGGTAGGGGAGGGTTTGGCCGGTGGGGTTTCCCTTAGCAACTAACACCTTGTGACAGGGCCGGGCGCCTGCAAGCTGACTCCGATCGTCAATCAAACAGTGTTTCTTCCAACATATTGGTGCGGCTGACATCGGGGTCAAGCGAGCTGGTTGTCTGTTATTGTACATATATCAACATAACAACTGAAGATATCCTACAAGACATGTAGACATCCACTGACAGGAACAATAAGCTGCCTGAACTAACTATATGCTTTATTCGAAACATGCATGGACACACACACACACACACACACACACACTGAGGGAGGCATGCTGGCAGTGTTGGAGGGTGCTAGTGCGTGGGTGGAGAATCCAAGAGGGCTCTGGCTCATGTATTATTCAGGTCACACAGGACACCCTGCCTGCCACACACACACACACACACACACACACACACACACACACACACACACACACACACACACACAGGGAACCAGAAGGACCACCAGCAGAGAGGGAGAGAGAGAGAGAAGGGGTATGGCTGAGGGCCTGTGTAATGATGATGATGATGAAAGGGGGGTTAAAGGGAGAGGAAGTGAGAGGAAGTGAGAGGAAGTGGGGCTAGAGACACAGCTGGGGGCTGATAGACCAGAGAGAGAGATTCATCTGACTGGGAGCAACACAGTAGCAGTGCCCTCTGGCCTGTCCTTTTCTCTGCTGTCATCCATCCTTTCCATCCCTCCATCCGCGCTGACACGGCAAGCCCTTGAGCCTTTCACCATTCACCACTACTGCTATCCATCCCTCTCTGCTCTGCTCTCCTCTCCCCCTTCACACAGCTGGGCTCCCAGAGGAGAAAAGCAATCTGGATATCCACTGGAGTCTACAGCAACCCTACAAGTCCTCCTTTCATCTTTACTCCCTCCCATCCATCATAACTCATCTTGACAGATGACTTCCTTCCTCCCATCCACTCACACTACATCTCTCTCTCTCTCTCTCTCTCTCTCTCTCTCTCTCTCTCTCTCTCTCTCTCTCTCTCTCTCTCTCTCTCTCTCTCTCTCTCTCTCTCTCTCTCTCTCTCTCTCTCTCTCTCTCTCTCTCTCTCTCTCTCTCTCTCTCTCTCTCTCTCTCTCTCTCTCTCTCTCTCTCTCTCTCTCTCTCTCTCTCTCTCTCTCTCTCTCTCTCTCTCTCTCTCTCTCTCTCTCTCTCTCTCTCTCTCTCTCTCTCTCTCTCTCTCTCTCTTTCCCTCTCTCTCTCTCTCTCTCTCTCTCTCTCTCTCTCTCTCAGGGGAGGGGTCTCTCTCTCTCTCTCTCTCTCTCTCTCTCTCTCTCTCTCTCTCAGCCCTGAAAGCCTGAAAACAAGGGAATACATACAGACAACACGAGAGAGGGAGAGAGAGAGTTTATCTTTCTCAGGTTACAGGGCCCGGGCCTGGGTCGCACTTCAATCACTCTCTCCCTCCATCCTCCCACCCATCATGGGAGGGGTAATGTAATAACACTCTCATCCTAGATCCTCCCACCCATCAGGGGAGGGGTAATGTAATAACACTCTCTCCCTAGATCCTCCCACCCATCATGGGAGGGGTAATGTAATAACACTCTCTCCCTCCATCCTCCCATCCATCAAGGGAGGGGTAATGTAATAACACCCTCTCCCTCCATCCTCCCATCCATCAGGGGAGGGGTAATGTAATAACACTCTCTCCCTCCATCCTCCCATTCATCAGGGGAGGGGTAATGTAATAACACTCTCTCCCTCCATCCTCCCATCCATCAGGGGAGGGGTAATGTAATTTAACACTCTCTCCCTCCATCCTCCCATCCATCAGGGGACACTCTCTCCCTCCATCCTCCCATCCATCAGGGAGGGGTAATGTAATAACACTCTCTCCCTCCATCCTCCCATCCATCAAGGGGAGGGGTAATGTAATAACACCCTCTCCCTCCATCCTCCCATCCATCAGGGGAGGGGTAATGTAATAACACTCTCTCCCTCCATCCTCCCATCCATCAGGGGAGGGGTAATGTAATAACACTCTCTCCCTCCATCCTCCCATCAATCAGGGGAGGGGTAATGTAATAACACTCTCTCCCTCCATCCTCCCATCCATCAGGGGAGGGGTGATGTAATAACACTCTCTCCCTCCATCCTCCCATCCATCAGGGGAGGGGTAATGTAATAACACCCTCTCCCTCCATCCTCCCATCCATCAGGGGAGGGGTAATGTAATAACACTCTCTCGATATCAGACAGCTGAACACCAGCATCCTAACCATCCACCAGATAACACCACGGAAACATTACTGAAACACATCAGTCACAACTAGGAAAGACAATGTGGTTAAGTATCAATCAACAGGTGGTAGAGGAAATGGAGGTGAAGTGGTTGGACTGTTGTGTCATCGTCAAAGACATGACAAGCTACATACTGCTGATATACTTTAGTACTGATATATCCTATGCAGTAGGTGACGCTTGCTATTTTTCAAACCCTTTTGGATGGTACTAAATATGTTATTTCAGTTTAAATCATCTTGCTTCCTATAAAATACTAGACACCAATAACTTCCCCCTTCTAAACTCCCCTCCAAACGGAATATATTCTGTGTGTATATTGTTTGGTACAGTTCTCTTCAAACCGCCTGGGTCTCATTAAGATTGCTGATGTAAGTTAACAGCTACTGAATTAAGACAAGTTCAGCATTTCTTTGTGTACTGTTCCTCACGCTCAAGAGTGACAAGTCAATTCATCTCATTTGGAAGTCTAATGAAACAAGCTCCAGAATCACAGGCCGTGTCATTTAGGATCACAGGGCTTTTGTACCGAGACGGCTTTCAGTTGCAAATAGCCCAAAGTTCTGCCTTATAACAGGATGCATTCATGTTTCTGGGCCTTGAGATGACAGAGAGAAGACACCACACTCCCTGGGCTGGACTTCCTCACACAGTACAAATGAGGGAATTATCATCCGAGTCCTTATCATAAGGAAACTCCTCAGTAATAAAAACTTAGCAAATAACAAAGTCAAATGAAATAGCAGTAAAGCAATGTGTCAGTGACACATAAGCTAATGTATTAAAGCGTAGATAGCACAGAGGCAGTATAACCTTGTATGGTTTGCCTACAGGCTGATGCATCTCGGTGGCCATTCATGTTTCATTGACAGGGAAGGACAGGGACTAAAATGGCTGACTTCACATATGCATAGATATGATAATTCTAGAGTTCAACTTCAGTTGGCCAACTTTGTAAGCAGATGAGATGAAAGCAACAGCCCTACTAGCCATTAGGAAGGCCATTAAAACCAGCTCACTGTGTTCACACTGCCAGTGAACGTCACATTTGCATCACACTCCCTGCTATAATTGGCTTAGCCCTGCCTGGGCACCATACACAATATATTTCCTCTTAGAGCCTGTCTGACTGTGATGCTGAATTCATACAGTGAAATCATTTTGTAGTATTTATACAGTGAGAATAAGGGAGTAGCTATATATTTTAAATATACAAAGTGAATATATATTAGACTCCTCCCCTTGTAACAGAATAAGGCCAATCAGAGCATTCCAATCCCTGACTGATTTACCTCTCTGAGGAAGGAGACAGTTCCCCAAGGGCAAAAGCATATAACACAGCAGAAACCCCATATCCACTTCACATCAGCCATGATGAGGTACAGCACATCCTACACAAGACAAACTAAACCACCACACAGCTGATGCTTTCCTCTGTCCAGCTGTTTGTTTTGGTGTGTGTGTGTGTGTGTGTGTGTGTGTGTGTGTGTGTGTGTGTGTGTGTGTGTGTGTGTGTGTGTGTGTGTGTGTGTGTGTGTGTGTGTGTGTGTGTGGTCTTGTTCTATCCTCATCCCCACAAGGATAGTAAAACAAGGAAAATTCTCCCTAATGCAGACATTTCCCACATCCCCATGAGGACAAAGGCTATTTTAAGTTTAGGGGTTAAGTTTAGGGTTAGGAGTATGCTTTGGGTTACGGGTTAGGAAAAATAAGATTTTGAATGGAAATAAATGTTTGGTGTCCACGAGTATAGAAAAAAACAAGTGTGTGTGTGTGTGCAGTGATACTCCTCTTGAACTCAGATAGTACATCTCCCCTCTCCTCCACCTGCCTCCCCCTTCTGCTTTAGGTTTTAGGATGCTGGTGACACACCCTTGGCTCCCCTCCAGAAGTTTCCCTCCCTCTCTCCCTCCCTCCACCTCTGGGCCCAGGCAACAACAGATCAATAGAAGAGACCCAATCACAAACACCAAGACATAACACACCCAGCCGCCACTACACCACTAAACACAACACTGCTTATTGTTAAGCCTGCTGATTGCCTCCACAGCTCAGCGTTGCAATTAATTGAAGACTGATTAATGAAACAACACCTGTAGCCTCGGGGCCTAAGGGGATGTGGTCTTCACACAATTATTTCTTAATAGCCAGAATGGACAAATAGCTCATCAGTTGGCCTGTCTTGTCTGTCTGTTCGCTAGTGAGGAATCACCCTGAATCATTGTGGCTTTGTTGCTGACTTTAAAATGCAAATCACTCAGGCTGATAACTGCAATCCCAGCGACATGAATAAGACTCTGCTCCGGAGTCAACGCCGGCTGCATTGAAAGAAGAAGAGCTATAATCCCTATCCTATTCATCACTGAGCAGCTCTGGGTACAACGCTGTGTCCTAAATGGGACCCTATTCCCTACATAGTGCACTACTTTTGACCAGAACCCTATGGTCCCTCAGAAGTAGTAATTTACATATGGAATAGAGTGCTATTTGGGATGCGGACCAACGGCTCCAGGAACACAGATGAACTCTCAGAGAGATGGTAGTTGAGCTAGCATCATCCACAAAGAGGAGAAGTCTGGGAGCCATAGAGCCATAGGGCTAAAGAAAGACATCTAATAGTGGATTGGCCTTGGGATGACCCTGCTTCATACTGCCTTCAGATGGACCAGGAGGTGGATCACCGAGGTTGAGGTTCACTAGAAGTGTAGGGATATGGGGCTATGTATGACTTCAGAGAGGATCCTCCTTTGTAACAATGAAACGTTACGTGGCTCTGGGTGCTGCTGAGTTTATCAAGTCGACTGGCTGGATGGATTTCTAAAGTGAGAGTAGAGTAGTCATTTGCAGGAAGATGGTTTCAAATGAAGGGTGAATAAACTTGGCATTTCAGACTGCTGGGAGAAAAGAGACCTAAGCCTATTATTAGGAGCACTTTCAGCAGGAAGTCAGATGACAGCGTACTCTACCTTTAGTTAGATATGGTCTTAACTGCTGTCTACCTTGCTGACTAGTGATTGTTGTTCAAAAGACAGAAGGGACAGATTGGTACTGTGAATAACCACAACACCACGAGACAAAACTACAAATTGTCTTTAAATGAACTCAGAGCATCATGTGACCAGTAGATGGCAATGACTCACCAACAGGTGAAATAAGATCAGCACAGTCAGAGGAGCAGTGCATTGATTAACACTATCAAACAAGAATGTGCCACAACTGCCAATATCAAGAGAGACTATTGGGTGACAATGCAATATTAAAGCAATGCCTCAGAAACATATGAACCCTTCTCTGTACTATTGGTACCTCCCTTATAGACTAGAGTCCTATTCAATCGGAGCATTGTCCACACAGAATCTGACTGACACCAGTCTCATCCAGTGCCGTTAAGAGAGAATCTCTGTTCTCAAGATGTGAATCTCAACGGAGTAACAGGGACGGGGTTATTGGAACATACCACTAGGATGACATCATGCTCTGCCACAGGGTCAGAAAGGTTTAGAACAATGATTGACTAATTAATTGTCCAGTTTCCATACAAACAAAGTTTAAACTGCTGTGCCATCACATGAGAGAGATTCATCTCAGGCCATTCATTCATCCTTATTCCAACTGTGATACAACTCTAAGTAATGTTGGGCTCAGATGACTCAGAGACTCATATCTCCCTCACTAACTTTAAGCACCAGCTGTCAGAGCAGCTCACAGATCACTGCACCAATCTGTAAATAGCCCATCCAACTACCTCATCCCCATACTGTTATTTATTTTGCTCCTTTAAACCCCAGTATCTCTACATGCACACTCATCTTCTGCACATCTATCACTCCAGTGTTTAATTGCTAAATTGTAATTATTTTGCCACTATGACCTATTTATTGCCTTACCTCCCTTATCCTGCCTCATTTGCACGTACTGTATATAGACTTTTTCTACTGCATTATTGACTGTATGTTTGTTTATTCTATGTGTAACTCTGTGTTGTTGTTTGTGTCGCACTGCTTTGCTTTATCTTGGCCAGGTCGCAGTTGTTAAATGAGAACTTGTTCTCAACTAGCCTACCTGGTTAAATAAAGGTGAAATAACAATAAATAAAAGACACAGAAGGGTAAGTCCTCTCCTCTCCCATACTCATCAGGGCAGGAAATGACATCATAAAGCATGGGAGTGATATAATCTCAGAGGCCCTAGTCTCTGTTCAGCCAGTCCTTCTAATGAAGCCAATAGGTTATCCCTAGCCCTTTGTTGAGACCGTACATAATCTTTACTAAAATAAGGGATATTAAGCTAAAAACACTAGTTTGTAAGACCGAGGTATGGTAAATGTCATATATTTTCTGCTGTTATCAAAGTGAAGTAGCAAGCAACACTCAGGAAATATATTCAATGGAGAGAGAGAGAACAACTCTTCAGTCCCCTTTGCTGGCTGGTAAACTGTTGAATGACAAAGTGCCTTATCGGGCGTTAGATAAGAGGAGGTCACAGCCTCACAGAGATAGAGGCAAAGCTACGGAGGAAGAAAGACAGCCTTTGTTATCGATCCATTTCAGCCAAGCAGGGCTGTCAACAAAGCAGCTTTTGACAGATTTCCAGAGAGGAGATTTCCATACATCCATTCCTCCATTCAGTAGGATGTGGAAACTACAGTACTGTATGAATGAGGAGGTGATCTGCAGACAAATTGCAACATACTATGTCAGTATAGTGTATCCATGGATGGGACTGCATCTTCAGAGTGTTCTAGAGAATTCTTTGATCTCACTGCAGAAGAACTTCCACCCTGCATACAAAAACACCCATCATGTTTGTGACTGACTAAAATTCCCATTAAATGTCCATTTATGCAGCATTGTGCAGTCATAACAGCGTGTGTTGCTGCAGTGATTAATAATTCAGACTTTGACATTTACAGTTTGGTGTTGGGTTCGTTTGGCATGTTTTCCCGGAGCAGAGGAGTAGTTAGTTATGGGAATCAGCACATATCCTCCATAATTACATCTGACTGTGTGTGTGTGTGTGTGTGTGTGTGTGTGTGTGTATGTGTGTGTGTGTGTGTGTGTGTGTGTGTGTGTGTGTGTGTGTGTGTGTGTGTGTGTGTGTGTGTGTGTGTGTGTGTGTGTGATCCAAACGAGTCGGACTAACCTGCTGCTGCCGTCGTTCAGAGATAATTAGAGGGTTTAATATAGACACCAGCTGCTGCTCAACATCTAATCACCAACAACTACACATACAGACAAAGGAGGGGTCGGACACTGCAGTAAGACCCTGGTTGAATCCCAAATCACCCCCTTCCCCACGGCCCTCCATTTGTGCGGTCATGTATGAATCCGCCGTTTGCACAAGTGTGAAAACTGAGGGAGTGTAAATGATTGAGGGTGTAGGTAGGGGCTAATTAGACAATCCTATAGCCACTTTGACCAAGCCAGCAAGGTTGCAGATTTCAGAGGGAAGTTCTTTCCCGACACGCACTGCGATATGTTTGGAGTTTGTGCAGTTTAATACAAAAGAATGGAGAGGCGTGATAATTATACTGTTTGCCACGTGCATTTGCTCATGTCTGATTTCGAGACTTGACACGTAACAGATGAAACACCTCTCAAATTAAATGTTTAACTGTTACTGAGGTTTAAATCTTGCAAAACGGCACGGGGTACTTGTTAATTTGAATTTTATGCTTGCTTTATTTGTAAGTGGAACATGATTTGCATCATTCAAGTCACGAGTCTCACGTCTGTAGCCATGAAGTGCTTTGAAAGAATGGTCATGGCTCACATTAACAGCATCCTCCCGGACACCCTAGACCCGTTCCAATTCGCATACCGCCCCAACAGATCCACAGATGACGCAATCTCAATCGCACTCCACACTGCCCATTCTCACCTGGACAAAAGGAACACCTATGTGAGAATGGGAAGGGGGAGAAGGGGGAGACACCCTGGACCCAAACTGTTACAGACCTATATCTATCCTGCCCTGCCTATCTAAGGTCTTCGAAAGCCAAGTCAACAAACAGATCACTGACCATCTCGAATCCACCGCACCTTCTCCGCTGTGCAATCTGGTTTCCGAGCCAGTCACGGGTGCACCTCAGCCACGCTCAAGGTACTAAACGATATCATAACCGCCATCGATAAAAAAGACAGTACTGTGCAGCCGTCTTCATCGACCTGGCCAAGGCTTTCGACTCTGTCAATCACCCTATTCTTATCGGCAGACTCAGTAGCCTCAGCTTTTCTAATGACTGCCTTGCCTGGTTCACCAAATACTTTGCAGACAGAGTTCAGTGTGTCAAATCTGAGGGCATGTTGTCCGGTCCTCTTGCAGTCTCCATGGGGGTGCCACAGGGTTCAATTCTCGGGCTGACTCTTTTCTCTGTATATATCAATGATGTTGCTCTTGCTGCGGGCGATTCCCTGATCCACCTCTACGCAGATGACACCATTCTGTATACTTCTGGCCCTTCCTTGGACACTGTGCTATCTAACCTCCAAACGAGCTTCAATGACGTACAACACTCCTTCCGGGTCCTCCAAATGCTCTTAAACGCTAGTAAATCCAAATGCATGCTTTTCAACCGTTCGTTGACTGCACCCGCATGCCCGACTAGCATTACCACCCTGGATGGTTCCGACCTTGAATATGTGGACATCTATAAGTACCTAGGTGTCTGGCTAGACTGTAAACTCTCCTTCCAGACTCATATCAAACATCTCCAATCTAAAATCAAATCTAGAGTCGGCTTTCTATTTCGCAACAAAGCCTCCTTCACTCACGCCGCCAAACTTACCCTAGTAAAACTAACTATCCTACCGATCCTCGACTTCGGCGATGTCATCTACAAAATAGCTTCCAATACTCTACTCAGCAAACTGGATGTAGTTTATCACAGTGCCATCCGTTTTGTTACTAAAGCACCTTATACCACACACCACTGCGACCTGTATGCTGTATGCTCTAGTCGGCTGGCCCTCACTACATATTTGTCGCCGCCAGACTGGCTCCAGGTCATCTACAAGTCCATGCTAGGTAAAGCTCCGCCTTATCTCAGTTCACTGGTCACGATGGCAACACCCACCCGTAGCACGCGCTCCAGCAGGTGTATCATGATCATCCCTAAAGCCAACACCTCATTTGGCCGCCTTTCCTTCCAGTTCTCTGCTGCCTGTGACTGGAACGAATTGCAAAAATTGCTGAAGTTGGAGACTTTTATCTCCCTCACCGACTTTAAACATCTGCTATCTGAGCAGCTAACCGATCGCTGCAGCTGTACATAGTCCATCGGTAAATAGCCCACCCAATTTACCTACCTCATCCCCATACTGTTTTTATTTATTTACTTTTCTGCTCTTTTGCACGCCAGTATCTCTACCTGCACATGACCATCTGATCATTTATCACTCCAGTGTTAATCTGCTAAATTGTAATTATTCGCCTACCTCCTCATGTCCTTTGCACACAATGTATATAGACTCTTTTTTTTCTACTGTGTTATTGACTTGTTAATTGTTTACTCCATGTGTAACTCTGTGTTGTCTGTTCACACTGCTATGCTTTATCTTGGCCAGGTCGCAATTGTAAATGAGAACTTGTTCTCAACTTGCCTACCTGGTTAAATAAAGGTGAAATAAAATGCTGTTCGTTGACTACAGCTCAGCTTTCAACATCATAGTGCCCACGACTCTAGGACTAAACACCTCCCTCTGCAATTGGATCCTGGACTTCCTGACAGGCCGCCCCCAGGTGGTAAGAGTAGGCAAAACACGTCTGCCACGCTGGTCCTTAACACTGGGGCCCCTCAGGGGTGTGTACTTAGTCCCCTCATGTATTCCCTGTTCACCCACGACTGTGTGGCCAAACACGACTCCAACACCATCATTAAGTTAAGCAGACGACAATAGTGGTAGGCCTGATCACCGACAACGATGAGACAGCCTATAGGGAGGAGGTCTGAGACCTGGCCATGTGGTGCCAGGACAACAACCTCTCCCTCAACGTGATCAAGACAAAGGAGATGATTGTGGACTACAGGAAAAGGAGGACCGAGCACGCCCCCATTCTCATTGATGGGGCTGTAGTGGAGCAGGTTGAGAGCTTCAAGTGCCTTGGTGTCCACATCATCAACAAACTATCATGGTCCAAACACACTAAAACAGTTGTGAAGAGGGCACGACAAAACCTATTCTCCCTCAGGAGACTGAAAAGATTTGGCATGGGTCCTCAGATCCTCAAAACATTCTACAGCTGCACCATCAAGAACATCACTGCAACCAGTTATTATGTGACTTGTTAAGCTAATTTTTATTCCTGAACTTATTTAGGCTTGCCATAACAAAGGGGTTGAATACGTATTAACTCAAAACAGTCTTTATTAATTACATCACTGGGGCCAAGCTTCCTGCCTTCCAGGACCTCTATACCAGGTGGTGTCAGAGGAAGGCCATAAAAATCGTCAGAGACTCCAGCCACCCTAGTCATAGACTGTTCTCTCTGCTACCGAACGGCAAGCAGTACCGGAGCACCAAGTCTAGGTCCAAAATGCTTCTTAACTGCTTCTACCCCCAAGCCATAAGCAGTCACTAACTCTACCTACATTTACATATTACCTCAATTACCTCGACTCACCGCTGCCCCCGCACATTGTATATAGCCTCGCTTGTTATTTTACTGCTGCTGTTTAATTATTTGTTACTTTTATTTTCAAATTTTTACTTATCTATTTTTTACTTAACACTTATTATTTTCTTAAATCTCTTTTCTTCTTTTCTTTTCTTAAAGCTTCTTAAAGCATTGTTGGTTAAGGGCTTGTAAGCATTTCACTGTAAGATCTGTTGTATTAGGCACATGTGACAAATACAATTTGATTTCCTTAGCTCCATTCCGTTTCTTTTTCATACTGAAAACTCCCCGTTCCTTAACGATTACAAGCATGTCCATAACAGCAGTTACCACTATGCTTGAAAAAAGGAGAGTGGTACTCAGTAATGTGCTGTATTGGATTTGCCCCAAACATAACACTTTGTATTCAGGACAAGAAGTGAATTGCTTTGCCACATTTTTTGCAGTATTACTTTAGTGCCTTGTTGCAAACAGGATGCATGTTCTGGAATATTTGTATTCTGCACAGGCGTCCTTCTCTTCACTCTGTCAATTAGGTTAGTATTGTGGAGTACCTACAATGTTGTTGATCCATCCTCAAATTTCTCCAGTCAAAGCCATTAAATTATGTAAAGTTACCATTGGCCTTCAACTTCGGCAACTGAGTAAGGAAGGACGCCTGTATATTTGTAGTGACTGAGTATATTGATACACCATCCAAATAGCAATTAATAACTTCACCATGCTTATAGAGATATTCAATGTCTGCTTTTTAGGTGCCCTTCTTTGTGAGGCATTGGAAAACCTCTGTGGTTGAATCTGTGTTTGAAATTCACTGCTAAACGGAGGAACCTTACAGATAATTGTATGTGTGGGGTGCAGAGATGAGGTAGTTGTAAAAAGAATATATGTTAAACACTATTATTGTACACAGAGCGAATCCATGCAACTTATTATGTGACTTGTTAAGCAAATGTTTACTCCTGAACTTATTTAGGCTTGTCATAGCAAAGGAATTGAATACGTATTAACTCAAAACATGTTGTATTATTTTGTAAAACGTTCAATAAACATCATTCCACTTTGAAATGATGGGGTATTGTGTGTAGGCCAGTGACCAACAAATCTCAATTTCATCCATTTTAAATTCAGCTGTAACACAACAAAATGTTGAAAAAGTCAAGGGGTGTGAATACTTTCTGAAGGCACTGTATCTAGAACCAAAAAGGGTTCTTAGGAGAACCCATTGAAGAACCACTTTTGGTTCCAGGTTGAACCCTTTCCAAAGAGGGTGGAACCCAAAATAGTTCTACCTGGACCCAAAAAGGGTTAACTTATTCCCCATAAGTTAACCCTTTTTGGGTCCAGGTTGAACCCTTTTTGGTTCAGTTGCAGAACCCTTTTGGAAGTCTTTTTTCTAAAAGTGTAAGTATAGTGATAACATTGTATCGTTAGATCCCTGGCAATTCCCAGCCCTAGAAGTCACCTTCAGAGTTTTGGCGCAAGGGGCTGGTTTGAGATTCACCGCCTATACCCCTCTCTCTCTCCCTTAACCACTATTACTATTTCACACTATTGCCCAACTCTCACACACTCCTTCTAATTTCTTTCTCTCCATCCCTCTCCTTCACTCCTTATCTCTCAACCTCCATCCTTCTCCCTCTTCCTCATCCTTCCCTATATCCATGTCTCTATTGCTCTCTCTCTCTCTCTCTCTCTCTCTCTCTCTCTCTCTCTCTCTCCCTCTCTTTCTCTCTCAACCTTTCTCTCTCAACCACTCTCTCTATGTTTCTCTCGCTCTCATTTTCTCACCTGCCACAGTACTCCCACATCCCACTTCCCTTCCTGACCTCCCAAAAATGTCAGAGCAAGACTCTATGGGCCTCTCTGAGTGAACAGTGAAGAGACTGGCTGGCACACATACCACACACACGCAAATGTGCACACATGCACACACATACACACACGCACGCACGCACACACACACACACACGCGCACGCACACTCTTCCTCTCATAATGAGCCTCCAAATAGCAGAGCTGTCTAAATTGAGAGAAGAAAGAGTGCTTATTCGCTCAGAGATGAAAGGTGATATTTCCTCCTTTCCAAAGGTCAACAGAGATCATTGTGTTTCTTTCCCCTAACCTTCTCCTTTCAAAAGGGCCGATCATTAAACACAATATTTACCTTGACATTTGACACTTTTTCCAAATTGTTTTGAACTCTCAGTATGTAAGAGAAAATGTGAGGCAAAACAAGAGAGGCAGAGCTTCTTTCGCTAACTAAATGTAGAATGTAATCAGTTTAAATGAATATTCTGAAAGTGTGTTATATTTATACTAGCCCTTATTGCTTTACCTGCTGAACCCAGAACATAATAACCAGACTGAAGCATGGTTGTCTTCCATACCATTACCCTCCTTATGCCTTATTTCCTCCCACAGCATCTAATCCCTATGAAGTGCACTATTATACTACATATGGCTCTGGTCAAAGGTAGTGCACTATGTAGGGAACAGAGTGCCATTTTGGATGGATTTTAGCCACCAGTCAGCTCTTTCCAGCTCCCAGTAACGGTTCATTGTCTTTTCCTCCCTGCGCAGCACTAACCTAGTCTGAGCCCTAAAACATATGGGAGCGCTCCAACAGCCGTCAACATGATCGATGTGACATCACATCCGCCAGTCATCATCGCCACACGACGCCCCTAACAACGGGACGGAAGCTCGCCTAACAACGGGGAGACTGGTCATACTGTTCATGCCACATTTGCATTTTAGTATCTCAGCAATATTTAATCCATTAGGTATCCTCCCGGGCCTATTGAGGGAAAGTTAATTCGCTAACGAAGGCTGGGTTAACGACAGTTGGATTATACCAACGTTATTCACGATGAGACAGGAGATGGTGGGATTGAACACCAGGACTGACACTCGGGGGCTTCACACTGGCAGGACTGATACATCCACAACCATCTCATACAGTATTAGCCTGGTCGCAGATCTGTTACTGGTGTTTTGGCAACACCTATGCTTGAGTTGGCAAGACAGCACAAACTGATCTTGGACCAGTCTAATCTTCTATGGATTCATACTCACACAAACTAAGCTAGCCATAGCATCGTTAAACTATGTACTAATCCTGTATAATGAAGTTCCAAGATTATAACAGCTAGCTGGAGGAATTTTCAGCCAAATATGACTGATGGCTAAAAACGGAGACTGCTAATTTTCTCAGATTAGCACTAATCTTAGATTGCGAAAAAACAGAGTACCTCGCAGCTAACGCTTCTTAGATTAACCAGGGAGAGTGATAAATAGCTGACCGCCTGTCAGAGTCTTGAAGCCAACGCTTTCAGTTGAGCCATCATCCTCAGATTGTGAATTAGCTGACCTAACCCCTGCAGGCTAACACCCCCAGATTAGCTGGCCGTGACAGAAGCACAGAAACATGGCTGATGTTGCTGAAAAGTCAAGGCATCGCCACCAGTCATTCAGGCTTACGTCTGCATCAAGGTATCTGCTAGGAGAATGTACACTGATCATGAGAAGTTAATGAGTTTAGAGGAAGAGAGAACTCTACTTTAATCTTAACAGGAATTGGATTGAGTTAATGTGTTAACAGCAGAGGATGCACACAAGAATGTAGGCACATGCATATCCACACACACACACACACATTGCCCTTACAAGGAGCAATGAGTAATGATATTGGCTCTATATTTCTCCACACCCTAGTGTGCCCTGTGAGGTTGTGGAGCAGGAGTGATGTAGCGTTGGCAGAAGGAAGACGGTTCCTCCCAGCTTCCCCCCTGGGCCACTCTGGAGAGAGGAGGATAGAGGGGTGTTCAAGGGTATCTGTCAATATCTTACTCTACTACCTCAGGAAGAAGGAGGGAAAAAAGAGCAAGAGAACCAAATGCAGAGGCTTCTGAAGTCAAATGAGTGCTAGCGTAGGACATCTTGAAGTGATTTTCAAACGTGTTGCTACAAAACATGAGCTGGGTGGACAGGGAGACAGGCAGGCAGGCCCAGAAGCCTTTTCCCTCACTGCAGAGAGAACATAGAAACACACCGCCTGGTGGAACTGCCTGGCTAGCTGTTTCACATGTGGGCTACACGCTGTAGAGACAAAAAATACAGCATAAACTACCTACTGTAAATTTCATGCACAGTACACTAAAGATACATATTAAATGGAGTGAGCAGGCTCTACTGACAGCAGAGATGTGAGCAATACCTTTTGGTTTGTTCCACAGTCATTGGTTTGATCAAAAACAGACAGAAGTAGGACACTGACGCTTACATTAACCTACATACACCTGATCTGTAGTCCCTTCCAGTCACCTGATAGGAACACGGTGGTGGCAGTCTATTTTCACAGAATCTCAGAAATTCCACATTAATTTCAATGATGGATACATTTTAGAGAAGAATAGGCCTAAAGTAGAACAAGAAAGAACAATTGTTTACTCAGAGAGACGTAAATGTATTTCTATGTGACAGTATTGTGACCGAAGACGGAGAGTCGTGGCCAAAGGTTTTGAGAATTACACAAATATGAATTATCACAAAGTTTGCTGCCTCAGTTTGTATGATGTCAATTTGCATATACTCCAGAATGTTATGAAGAGTGATTAGATTAATTGCAATAAATTGCAGCCCTGCCACAAAAAGACCAGCTGACATCATGTCAGTGACTCCCTTGTTAACACAGGTGTGAGTGTTGACGAGGACAAGGCTGGAGATCACTCTGTCATGCTGATTGAGTTTGAATAACAGACTGGAAGCTTCAAAAGGAGGATGGTGCTTGGAATCATTGTTCTTCCTCTGTCAACCATGGTTATCTGCAAGGAAACACGTGCCATCATCATTGCTTTGCACAAAAAGGGCTTCACAGGCAAGGATATTGCTGCCAGTAAGATTACACCTAAATCAACCATTTATCGGATCATCAAGAACTTCAAGGAGAGCAGTTCAATTGTTGTGAAGAAGGCTTCAGGGCACCCAAGAAAGGCCAGCAAGTGCCAGGACCGTCTCCTAAAGTTGATTCAGCTGCAAAGATTTTTGGAGGATGGCCTGGTGTCAAGAAGGGCAGCAAAGATGCCACTTCTCTCCAGGAAAAACATCAGGGACAGACTGATATTCTGCAAAAGGTACAGGGATTGGACTGCTGAGGACTGGGGTAAAGTCATGCCAACAGTAAAGCATCCTGAGACCATTCATGTGTGGGGTTGCTTCTCAGTCAAGGGAGTGGGCTCACTCACAATTTTGATTAAGAACGCAGCCATGAATAAAGAATGGTACCAACACATCCTCCGATAGCAACTTCTCTCAACCATCCAGGTACAGTTTGGTGGCAAACAATGCCTTTTCCAGCATGATGGAGCACCTTGCCATAAGGCAAAAGTGATAACTAAGTGGCTCGGGGAACAAAACATTGATATTTTGGGTCCATGGCCAGGAAACTCCCCAGACCTTAACTTCTTTGGAATAGGGGGCGGTATTTTTACATCCGGATGAAAAGCGTGCTCAAAGTAAACTGCCTGCTACTCAGGCCCAGAAGTTAGGATATACATATATACATATTGGTAGATAGAAAACACTCAAAAGTTTCTAAAACTGTTAAAATAATGTCTGTGAGTATAACAGAACTGCAATGGCAGGCGAAATCCCAAGGACAAACCATCACCCCCTTCCCCCAAAAGAATCAGCCTTCTACTGATTTCAATGGCTGGCATTGCAGTTGTAGGGCTTCCACTAGATGTCAACAGTCCTTAGAAAGAGTTTCAGGCTGTTTTTGTTTTTTAATTAGCCAGAAATTGTAGTTTTTTTGGTGGCTCCCATTTTGTTCTCAGATAATCGCATGGTTTGCTTTCGCCATAAAGCCTTTTTGAAATCTGACACAGCGGCTGGATTAACAACAAGTTAATGTCTTATGGCTGGGGGCAGTATTGAGTAGCTTGGATGAATAAGGTGCCCAGAGTAAACTGCCTGCTACTCAGGCCCAGTTGCTAATATATATGCATATTAGTAGATTTGGAAAGAAACGTTTCTAAAACTGTCTGAATGATGTATGTGAGTATAACAGAACTCATATGGCAGGCAAAAACCTGAGAAAGAATCCAACCAGGAAGTGGGAAATCTAAGGTTTGTAGTTTTTCAAGTCATTGCCTATCGAATATACAGTGTCTATGGGGTCATATTGCACTTCCGAAGGCTTCCACTAGATGTCAACAGTCTTTGGAATCTTGTTTGAGGCTTCTACTGTGAAGGAGGGGGGAAAGAGAGCTGATTGAGTCAGGGGTCTGGCAGAGTGCCATGAGCTGATCACGAGCGCTCACATGAGAGCGACCTGCGTTCCATTGCATTTCTACAACCGGAATTTTCCAGTTGAAACATTATTGAAGATTTATGATAAAAACATCCTAAAGATTGATTCTATACTTTGTTTGACATGTTTATACGAACTGTAATATGACTTTCCGTCTGAACTTTCGCCTGGACTTGCCCGCGCCTCGTGAGTTTGGATTGTGTACTAAACGCGGAAACAAAATGACGTATTTGGACATAAATTATGGGCTTTATCGAACAAATCAAACATTTATTGTGGAACTGAGATTCATGGGAGTGCATTCTGATGAAGATCATCAAAGGTAAGTGAATATTTATAATGCTATTTCTGACTTCTGTTGACTCCACAACATGGCGGATATCTGTATGGCTTGTTTTGGTCTCTGAGCGCTGTACTCAGATTATTGCATGGTGTGCTTTTTCGGGTAAAGCTTTTTTGAAATCTGACACAGCAGTTGCATGAAGGAGAAGTTTATCTAAAGTTCCATGCATAACACTTGTATTTCCATCAACATTTATGATGAGTATTTTTGTAAATTAATGAGGCTCTCTGCAAAATCACCGTATGTTTTGGAAGCAAAACATTACTGAACGTAACGCGCCAATGTAGATTTTTGGATATAAATATGAACTTTATCGAACAAAACATACATGTATTGTGCAACATGAAGTCCTATGAGTGTCATCTGATGAAGATCATCAAAGGTTAGTGATTAATTTTATCTCTATTTCTGCTTTTTGTGACTCCTCTCTTTGGCTGGAAAAATGGCTGTGTTTTTCTGTGACTAGGTGCAGACCTAACATAATCGTTTGGTGTGCTTTCGTCGTAAAGCCTTTTTGAAATCGGACACTGTGGTGGGATTAACAACAAGTTTATCTTTAAAACAGTATAAAATACTTTAATTGTGAGATTTCTGTTGTTTTGAATTTGGCGCCCTGCACTTTCACTGGCTGTTGTCATATCGATCCCGTTAGCGGGATCTAAGCCATAAGAAGATTTAAGCTTTATTTTGATGTATTTCACTTGTGATTTCATGAAAGTTTAATATTTATAGTAATTTAAATTGAATTTGGCGCTCTGCAATTTCACCGGAAGTTTTCGAAATGGGCGCTATCGTCCCACTGATCTGCAAGAAGTTAATCCCATTGAGAACTCAAGAGGCGGGTGGACAAACAAAAACCTACAAATTCTGACAAACTCCAAGCATTGATTATGCAAGAATGGGCCATCTTTCAGCATGTGTCCCAGAAGTTAATTGACAGCATGCCAGGGCGGATTGCAGAGGTCTTGAAAAGAAGGGTCAACACTGCAAATATTGACTCTGCATCAACTTCATGTAATTGTCAATGAAAGCCTTTGACACTTTTTACACTGAAAGCCTTTGACACTAATTACACTTCAGTATTCCATAGTAACATCTGACAAAAATATCTGTATATTTGTGTCATTCTCAACATTTTTGGCCACGACTGTACATATGGAACTTGTTGTGTACAGTAGTCATGGTGATGTAGCCAATAGAAACATTTGGGGAGCTGACACCACAACTGTTTGTGGCATAATCTAGCCATCCTAATCAGACCAGAGGAGAACCACAAACCAGCCAGGAGACCACCCACAGAGGCAGAAAGTAAGAGAGAGAGATAATGTAGAAAGAGGGGAAAGGAGAGAGAGAGAGAGAGAGAGAGAGAGAGAGAGAGAGAAAGAGAGAGTGAGAGTGAGAGTGAGAGAGAGAATGTAGAAAGAGGAAAGAGGAGAAAGGAGAGAGAGAGAGAGAGAGAGAGAATGAGAGAGAGTGAGAGAGAGAGACAGAGAGAGAGAGAGAGACAGAGAGACAGAGAGAGAGAGAGAGAGAGAGACAGAGAGAGAGAGAGAGAGAGAGAGAGAGAGAGAGACAGAAGAGAGAGAGAGGGAGAGAGAGAGAGAGAGAGAGAGAGAGAGAGAGAGAGAGAGAGACAGAGAGAGACAGAGAGAGAGAGAGAGAGAGAGAGAGAGAGAGAGAGAGAGAGAGAGAGAGAGAGAGAGAGAGAGAGAGAGAGAGAGAGAGAGAGAGAGAGAGAGAGAGAGAGAGAGAGAGAGAGAGAGAGAGAGAGAGAGAGAGAGAGAGAGAGAGAGAGAATGGAGTGGAGTGGAGTGGAGTGGAAGAGAAAGAGAGCAATTAGGGGCAACATTCCCAGTGTGTGTGTGTGTGTGTGTGTGTGTGTGTGTGTGTATGTGTGTATATGAGTAGGATCTGCTTAATGTCTGAGTGAAGTCAACTCTACATCTGCTGCATTTCTGGAGGACCAGACTCAAAGTGTAAAGCTCTACCTGCTCAACAAACAGACAACCTAAAGTAAACTAGGATCGAAAGCTTGCCTGTCTAGGAAAACACACAGACACACACACACACACACAAACACAATCACACACTTGAATATCTGTATACAATGAAGAGACCCTCGAGCTCCTCTGCAGTGCAACAGGACAGTTGGTGAACTATACCCTCCAGAAAACATCTACCCTGGCTCACAGAGTTGGATACTCCAACCCTACAGAATGCCCCCTAAAATGTCTCAGCGCTGAAAGAAATTGAGAAGAGGATTCTCTAGCTAGTGTCTCAGAGAGAGTAGGTTCTGGTTTCAGAAACTATTCCTCTGACCTACTCTAACGTAATCTCATTCAGATTCCTTCCTTATCGTTCCCTTCCTACCACAGCTTAAAACTTTATTTAATAATATTCGCTGTCTGATAGTATGGCTAAGCAGCTTACAGAGAGGAAGGTTAGCAGCACAGTGAGCGAAAAGTGTGAAATGAAATCCTGCCGTGATTAAAGCCGGATGATTCCGGTCGGAATATTCAACATGCGGTACAGAACGGGAAGAAACTTCTGGGAATCATCTCTCTCTCTCCCGGGAACTACAGATACCATAGAAATGAGTGAGACGTGTTCACATTATAAGAACTACAGGTTTGGTTTCACTCTATTTAAAAGCATATGGATCCTACTTGTTCTAATCTGCAGCTTAAGTTATAGCGGTTCCAGTCCTACTTATAGATGAATGGTGGATATGAAGTATATGCATCTGTCAGAGTGACAGGATCGACAATCTCCCAGTAGAGCTATAGTATATGATATCAACTACTGCACTGACTGCAGTGAAACATCACCTCTGCAAGGCCTCTCAGAACAACAAAAGGTGTGATATTTCTGAACCTGACTATGATCCTGAAAGACAATATACAGTGCCTTGCGAAAGTATTCGGCCCCCTTGAACTTTGCGACCTTTTGCCACATTTCAGGCTTCAAACATAAAGATATAAAACTGTATTTTTTTGTGAAGAATCAACAACAAGTGGGACACAATCATGAAGTGGAATGACATTTATTGGATATTTCAAACTTTTTTAACAAATCAAAAACTGAAAAATTGGGCGTGCAAAATTATTCAGCCCCTTTACTTTCAGTGCAGCAAACTCTCTCCAGAAGTTCAGTGAGGATCTCTGAATGATCCAATGTTGACCTAAATGACTAATGATGATAAAAATCCACTTGTGTGTAATCAAGTCTCCGTATAAATGCACCTGCACTGTGATAGTCTCAGAGGTCCGTTAAAAGAGCAGAGAGCATCATGAGGAACAAGGAACACACCAGGCAGGTCCGAGATACTGTTGTGAAGAAGTTTAAAGCCGGATTTGGATACAAAAAGATTTCCCAAGCTTTAAACATCCCAAGGAGCACTGTGCAAGCGATAATATTGAAATGGAAGGAGTATCAGACCACTGCAAATCTACCAAGACCTGGCTGTCCCTCTAAACTTTCAGCTCATACAAGGAGAAGACTGATCAGAGATGCA